>NC_067288.1:15017500-15057500 GCF_020740795.1 Apus apus
GGGCCGCCGCAGCATCCCCCGGGGCTGGCCCGGCTCCGGCTCCGGCCCCAAGCCCGTACCTCAAGCCCGAGCACCCCGGGCTCGCTCCCGTCCCGCTGCTCTTTTTTCGCATGTCCCAAAAAATAGGGATGTGGGGGCAGGCGGTGAGAGGGCAGTTACCGCGAAAGCCAGAGCCTGTGTTTGCGGGAAAGGTGTGAGTGCTGCAGGTTGGCTTGTTTGTCGTGGCGAGTGGCTGGTGACCAGGTGTGTGGGGTGATTAAAGAGGTGAGGAAGTAAAGTGAAGTGAAAAATACCCTTGGAGAAGGGAAGCTGGAAAGTGGGTGTGGAAAAGTTGTTGGGGTTGGGTGAGAGGCTGGAGGTGGCCCTGCAGCTGCTGCACATCTTCTGGAGGTGCCATGGACCATTAAGTGGCCACGCTGTCCTGCTGCTAACTGGGAGTGGGCATGAAACAAATTTTAATGCTGTTGTTTCACCAGGGTGGGGGTCCAGGAGAGGTGTTTTAGTTTGACACTAGCAGCCAAGAAAGTATAGACAGTACAAGCTCCAGTTCAGCCTGGGGCCATGACAGTGAGCCCCCCACCAGCATGTTGTGGGACTTCCCAGGGGGCAGCTGGAAGGACCATCAAGTCCCCAGCCTAGCAAGGTGTTTGACCGGGACCATGGGCCTGAGAGCTGCCAGACTCTGATTTCTCTCTTTGGGGACATCGTGTCACTGCTTTGCCTCAACTTATGTTACTGGATCCACTTCAAATGTGTAGTGGTTTTGTAAATTTGTGCCATCCTGGCTGCCATCCTAGACCTGACCTATTGATCCTTACTATGTTTGTGCCTGTACATCTACATTCACTTTCTAAAGCTGCCTTGGTCACCCAGAGCTTGTGCCTGTCACCTGAGCAGGGCCCAGTTCCTGCAGGAGGCAACAGTATCTGACTTTGGATACACACTCCCATTAGACCTGCCAGCTTGGCGTCTGGCTTCTCCAAAGAGCTGGCACTTGAATCATGGGACACAGCCTGTCTGAGCTCACTGCAACAGCTGGTGCCAGCCAGCTCTTCAAGGACTGGTGCCAGCAGCAGGAGGAGCATGCCAGGGCCTGCTCATCGAACAGGCCAGC
Organism: Apus apus; assembly: GCF_020740795.1. NCBI lineage: Eukaryota > Metazoa > Chordata > Aves > Apodiformes > Apodidae > Apus > Apus apus. The sequence continues at coordinate 15,018,615 of NC_067288.1, forward strand.
AGCCATCCCTTGGCTGCCACCAAGGGACAAAGGGAAAAGCAGCAGAGCAAGTCTCTCTGGACATGACACCTCGTGGGAAAGGCATGTGTGTTCCTTTTGAAAGAGGATGCAAAATGGAGGATGGAGAGCTGCCACAGGTCCTGTTGATCTCAGTAAGTGGCCTTCCCTCCCTCCTCCAGTTTCCCAGCTGGTGGGAAGTGTGTGATACTCACCTGCCTTTGGGAAGCGCTCAAGACTTCTGCATTGAAAACAGATCACAGAGGCTTCAGCAGTGCTTATTTTGGGGTCTGCCCTTGGCTGCTTCCTTGTTGTCTAGAAGTGGTTCTCGCAGGGACATGGGTGTGTGCACACATGAGGTATTCCTGGTACTCACCTTCCCTCACGAGGCAGAGCCCTGCTTCTCCCACAGGTTGCTAGATTGCCTCCTATTAAGTGATGTGACCAGCATCTCTCTCATGTAATTCTCTTTCTCCCACTGTAAAAACTGTTTGTTTATGTTCTTTAAATAAATACTTAATATATTTCATTCTTGTCTACTGTGCTGCTTCTCTTCATTGTTGAAGGTGAGGTCAGAGTTCTTTGAGTAGGAAGTGGTGAGAGATGGAGCAAACCCTCCATCCCAGGGGAATTTCTTCCATGTATCTTAGGCTGGTTCCTCCTGTTTTCTGCATAGATGTTCTTGAAACTTGTGTGAGAAACGGATCTCTGAACAACCTTTTTCCAGCATCCCTGGCACACCCTGGGCATGGCTCAGTGGCTGCACTGAAGGCACAGACAACATTGACCAATCTGACTGTATTGGATGGGAAGCCAACAGGGAGTGTGGAGGAAAGGTTTGATCTGGTCACAAGTAAAAATGTAAATGCAAGTGGGTATCCTACTTCAAAGCTCATACAAACACCCCAAAAGTAATTTCTATTTTTTCATAGCCAGTTAATATTTCTGGGGTATATGGACACACCACACTGCATGTATGAGAGCAGAATTTGACCCCATGCCTTGTCCAACTAGTTAGCACCTATGAGTCTGAGAGTGAGTGTAAGAGGATTTGGGACTTCCAGCACTCCTACAGTGTTGTCTCTGATACTGTCTAATGTAAATTACTAAAGGTTGTTAGTGATGTTTGGTCTCATGTTCTCTTGTGCTGAGGCTTTTCTAACTGCCAGCTCTTGGATAACTTGCTACCCAGCAGCATGGGTGATGGAGGGGAGGGGAGAGCCTCTTCTTTGAGCTTCCTTTGGTGGAAACCTTTAATGAAGATCTAGAAGCCTCTCCCTCAGTGTCTTCATCAAGCAAACTGCTTGAGTTTTAAAGAAAGGAGTCAACCCTGCACCTCTCTCTCTCCAGGTAAGTGCTGATTCATAGGGTTTCACAGGGAGTGAGCAGGTGGATGCAGATGTGTTTTATGGTCCAATGCTGCCTGCTCGGAGGAGGACAGCTGGATCAATGTCCTTAAGGATCAAGGGCAAATCTGTTATGTCCTGTTAGGGGGTACCAAGGTTGTCCTGTGTTTTTGAGGGGAAGTCTTGGAAGAGCAGCAATTCCAAATGATAGCAGGTGGGTGTCACATTTGTTTTATATAGTTAGGTTCTCTGTCCATGCAAGTCATCTCTATTTGGTAGAGCAGCCCTAAGCTGGCACTGGTGCTGTTATTGCAGGATGACACCATTTATATGTGATCCACGTGAAACCACATGAACACACTGCAATATTATATACTAAGTCTGTCTGTTAGAGCCATGGTTTTGAGATTTAAATTCACATTTTCTGTAATGCAGGCATGAGAAGTTACACAGCCATGTTTGTCGTTAGTCATTATTGCTGCTCAAATTAATTGTCATACCCTACATAATAGCTACAAAATATTTTTCCACTTTTAAACATTTATTTTAAATTTAGCAATAAGTGGACAGTAAGATTTTATGTAATATTCATAGAGTAAGTGTTCAAGGGCCGGTTGGACAGGACTTTGAGCAGCCTGGTCTGGTGTGAGGTGTACCTGCCCATGCAGGGGTGTTGGAATTTTTAAAGTTTGCTCCGACACATATTATTCTATGATTCTATGAATCTGGTATTCTGGATAATTTTGGAAAACAATTCCTCACCATTTTGTTTACTGGCTATTTAGGGATTGCTGCTTGGTCAGTAAAGCTTCCTCTGCTTGTGGTAACACTGGGGCTGTTGTACCAGTGATCCTTGGTAAGCCCAGTGGGATGTTGCTGAGGAGGATGCAGGAAGGTAAGGTCAAACCTCCTCAACCTTGACTACAAGTACCTTCTCTTTGGGGAAAGTGGTTCTTAACACAGAGATTGCTGTTTTGCTTTGTTTGTCTTGGTTCTGTTATTCAGGCAGTTTTTCCATCTGGCAAAACCCTCCAAACCTGAAGTAGCCAACAACCAACCAGTTAAAAGAAATATCAAAATAAAATATTTCTGATATATTTCATAAAGGATGAGTTATAGCAGAAAAAAATATTTTGGATGTAAATACATTGTACCTCATTCTTCAATCCAGTAATGTATTTTTATTTATCTGGAAAGATTTAAGATGGTCCAAACTGTTCGGATGGCATGCAGAAAGCATTCCAGTTTGACAGAAGCTTGAATTGATTACTTTGCTGAGGGAGGGGGAAAAAAAGTGTTTTATTTAAATCAACTTTAAAGCTTTCTTTTAAAGGGTGGATATTGGTAGCTGGAGAATACTCTCTGCCTTCCCCTCGTGTTGCAGCTGGACAGCAAGAGCCAGCCGTCACTTATTTATTTATTTCCTGCACAGAGGGGAGGAAAATATAGGTCCATGAATCAATCTAGATAATGGGGAAGGCTGAATGTAATAAATAATACAGTAACAACCCTAAACTAATGAGCTGTTGCTAAGGTACATTTCACAGACTCATCCTCTATATAAAAAGTCACTAATAATCCCTTGGTGTAATCAGAAGATAAAGCTTTGCCATAAGGCAACACCTGTGCAATTAAAGCCGCAGATTCTTTTGCACGTTTCATTAATTTCAGGATTTTGTAAAGGCACAATGACTACACTAATAATCTAGTCTACTTGACTCCATGTCTACTGGAAACAGGGTGTCTAATTAGGTAAAGGTAATTAATTAGAGATAAATGGAGCTAATCAGACTCGGTTAACACTAATTCTCTGAATTAAGACATTTTGGGACACCTACTATTCTGCTGGCTTTGATGTTTCCCAACAAACACTGACTTTGAAATAAGTCAGAAACTGCTACGTTTATTCCACTGGAGATCGTTGGCCTGATCCTGCAGCACCACTTGCCCCAGTAATCTTCCTGGGGGTCAGCAGGACTCTAAGCTGTGCCCACTCCCATGGTTGTGCTGGGAGAGGCATCCCTTCTACCTGTGAGGTGTTGGGGGGCTTGGTTTGACACCGCTGGGAGCCATTTGGTGTATTTTTACTGCTTCTGCAAGGCTTTTGCTGGCTGTGGTATTTTGCCCACAGCTGCTTTCCCTGGTGTGGGCAGATTTGAAAGTTTTGGGATGTGCTGGTGTTTGAAAGGGCCACCATAACCTCCACTGAGGACAGCATTCAAGGTGCAGAAGGCAGCGTCTTTCCTCACAGAGGAGAGGAGGATCAAAACAAAAATATTAAGGCAAATTTAAAATAAATCTGGGTTATTTAGTGAGAGGATTAGGATTTCACAGGTGGTCTGTGCATTTGTAACTTTTTGGAGGCCAGGGCTTGTTCTGGTGAGGAATCAGATGCTTCTTATCTTGCTTAGATAACTAGCTAGATTGGATTCAGGTGCCAGCATCTTCAAAACCAGCAGGACTACGGGCTGGGGGAGAATAAAATCAAGTGAGAAGCTCAGTTGCTCTGGTATTGTGGAGTCCCTGTGTGCCTCTATTGCTAGTTCTGTGTTAGAGGAGTCCTGTTTTGCCTTTTTTTTTCCCCCAGGTAATTGTTTCTTTCTGGTATGAATTAATCACTAGTACTGATGGCAGATATGGTGGATGGATGCTGGGAGTGGCAAGTGCCTACACTGTAATGGTAGTGTCACTGTCACTAGCTCTGCTAGTGTTTGGGGGAGGGACTGTGCTGGGCAGATGGATCAGCAAGCATGTTTCAGAAGGTCTTGTCTCAACATGATGTTAAGCTACAAAGTAGGACTATTTCCCCTATGGATGGTCTGCTCATTTCAGCTGCAAAGCATGGCTGATGGAGAGTTCTTCATCTAGTGCTTGAATGATAGGAAGTGTGGGATGAGCACTTCCCTCCCACATCTAAAGAGAACCAGTTTGTTTTTTTAACTTGTATTTCTAAACCACCTAAGCTGGTGTGTGCAGTGTGGTACATAACTAACAAGAGTGAGCTAGGAACAAGCCCTTGTAGGGTGAGCTATAGCCTGAGGTAAGTCTCTACCAGCTGAGCTACACTACCCTCACTAGAGGAGATGAAATAGGAATGTCTGAATACTTTTATTACCAGATACTTTCTGGATTGACCTTTCAATAACTTGTTAAACTACAGAAAATATTTGTTTTCTAGATGTGAAACACCTGCTGGGTCATATAATCCACAAATGCACCTCTGGATGTTTTTAATCACAGCTTGGTGACTTTGGGCTTTCAGAAGCAGGTGGGGCTTGGGCCTCACTCTTCAAAATAACTTTCATTTCCAAGGATGGACAAATCCTGGTTATCAGTTGCAGAGACCTGTGGATGCAAAGGAACCATTGTGGCCACAGGTCCCATGGAAGTCAGAGGAATTTGGTGTGTCCCCCCTATATGCCAGGGAGGTAAATAGCTGTGGTCTCCTGGCTTGGCTGCTTGGCAGAGCAGTTGTGCAAGTGAGAGTCTAAGCCTGATTTGCTCACAGTTATTTAACCACTCTTGTGCTACTGAAGTTACCAGTCAATGCAGTCTTCAATCACATTTCTAGTTTTTAATCTTTTAGGAAATACAAGGGAGTTTCATACTCCAGCACATCAGGTTTCAAGTCTAGTTGCTAATGCTGTTCTCTGATGCACTTTCCTTTTGAACACAACCCTGTTTATTGTCTAGACTTTATATGCTCTGAGGAAGTCCAGCTCAACACAGTGTGCAGGGAAGGTGTCCAGAGGAGTCACACAGCTGCTGGAGCCCTGCTTGGGCTGACTGCTGTGCATGTGCAGTGCTGAGTGCCTCTCTAGTGGGGTGGTGAGCCGAGTCTCTCAAGTGCATGGAAGCTCCGGACATGGCAGAGTTACGTTTTGTAAGTCATAGTTGCTCATTACTGTAACTCAGGCGCTGGCAGTGAATCCAGAGGTTGAATGAACTTTGAAATGACTGCTCGGATGACAGCAGCTTTCTTAAGAGAAACTGGCAAATGTCCCAGAAGAGGCAGCTTGTTTGAGGATTGAAATCCATCTTTCCTTTTCCTTCACACATCCTTCTCTTAGCATTTCTATGCCAAAAGGTGAAGATTCTGAAGTTCCTGTTGTGCTCCCTGGATGGCAGAGCTGCTAAGATTCACTGTCCTCCAGTCTGACACCCCTTGTTTCCTACAGAGATATGCTGAATGTACACTTGGATATCATTATAGAGCCACTGCATGTCCACAAACTTGTCCAGACAAAAGAATGGGATTAATTTACCTGACTGTGCACAGATGCATCCTGACTTGCTTTCTAGGCTTTTTTCGTTGGAGAGAAATGGACACTTGCATAGTTACTCTGACCCATTGGGGGTTTCTCACGAAGGTCGTGACTCTGTTCTCCCAGTGTGGATTTTCCCCACTGGTGGTTAAAGGTGCCTGGGTGGCCTCAGTGTCTGGCCTACAACTCTAGTCAGGTGAGACCACTCACGGTTCTGCACTGGGCATGTTGAGGTCTTTGGCAGGTTGGTAGCGAAGGGGGAATGGTGCTGTATGAGAGGTGTGGAGGTGAGGGTGTGAAAATTGACTGAAAGTGAGAGAAAAAGTTGAGCTGTTCTTGGAATTCGGACATCTCTCCTGTCTGTTTTATGGTTGCTTCTGTTTCTCTCTTTCTGTTCGGTTTTGTAAACACAAGAATATGTGGCAAGATAAACAAGAAATGTTAAGCCTACAGAAAGAAGTGAATGCTGAGGAGGAGGTGGTGGCTGAGGTTTGGGGCTGACTGTAGGTGGCTGGGGCTGGCAGAGGGGTTGGTGGCTCCAGCCCATGCAGGCTGGGGGGCTGTGCCATGGGGCACACAGGGCTTGCAGGCATCTGCAGAAAAAGGGCTCTCTGCCACAGGGACCAGGGCACTGAGACCCCTTCCTCTGGTGGTAGCTCCCTGGGGAGCGTCTGGCCCTCAGTTCTGGGGTGGGTTCTTGCCCTTGATGTCCAGCAGCTGTAGTGCGGAGGAGTGCTAGATGGGAAAGGGGATTTTGTAATGTTCCTGTATTCAAATTAAGTATCTTGTTAATTTGCAATGTTAAATCTTTAAATTACCTAAACAAAAGGCCAGAAAATTCCTTTGTGATAACCTTTGTTCATCTCTTTTCTCCTCCATTTTTCATTGCATACTTCCCTCTTGGCTTTTGATTGCTGTTTACCAGAGCTGCATCAAAGCAGGTTCCCCCATGGCTCTCAGCCATGGCACAGCCAATAATCCAGCATCTTGTCAGCCACTGGAGTTTTTAAACTAGCCTTCGTGTTTGTGCCAGGAATTGAACCACTGTTCTTAAAAGCAGTGGTTGGATCCCCACTCTCTTGTGGTATGCGAGGCACCAGCAGGCCACCTTCACATCTTCATTTCCAATTTTGTAAACACATTGCACTGAGCTCCGAGACCTTCCTGAGCAGCCACCAACCAGCAGCATTTTCTGTTCACATAAACACATTGGCTGTAAATGTTAGATTTTTTTTTTTTCTTAAAACAAATGCTGTGCTATAGCTAAGCAATGGGTTGTGTTGCTTGTTCAATATTAGAGGCCTGTATGGAATAAGATTTGTCCAGAACATTTTTATATCATTACAATTTCTTTGTCACTTTCCTACAAAGCAATTCAAAATGTTGTTCAGTGTGTGGTTTAACTGCACCACGGCAACAAATGCTTAATACTTTAAAGAGGGAGTTCTAAAATTTAATAGTTTATTTTATTATTACTCTTTTGGATATAATTGACTAGGGATACACTTCAAACTGTGTCCTTCTTACTACTGAAATGTATTTTTATGTTTCACTCTGGGGGAAAAAGAAGTCTGTCAGACATGGGTCTCTCCCTTGATGCACATTATTAGAGTCTTTTTAGAGATAAGCAAGCAATTTTGCTGTCATTGGTCTTGTTCAAATAGCAGGTGTTTATCTATGCAATCCTCCAGGGAAGGGTGTCAGGGAGGGATCCTGATCACCAGCCAGCAGCTGATACAGGTATGGATGCTCATTTGACTCTCCTCTAGCACGTGAGAGCATGGTGCTTGTTTCTGAAGCATTTCTTGGCAGACACCCAGTCCTGGCTCCAGGTAACGCCTTTGGGTCTGGTACTTGTGGGGCTGAGGCTGGATTGCATGATCCCCATCAGAAGAAAGGGGAACCTGGGCTGGAGGAGGTGGCAGTGTTGCTGCTGGGAGGTCCATAAAGTTGCGTTGTAAAGTGGTACCTAGTGCCTAGAGTCATCTACTTAAAGTTTAGCTTTAAAACCCCCTCTCACCTTCCATACAGAACAGAGCCTTCTGCTCAAGTGCACAGGCTTTGCTTTTCCTGTGGACTTAGGCAGGCCCAAGTTTCTGTGTGATAGTGCTAAAAGATAAAGTATTTGTTAATATTATTGCATGTTTCTACACTGCTCTGAACTTGAGGCTTCATGCCAAAGCCATCACATCTCCTGCTCTAAAGCGTCCAAGGTGAAATGCTTGATGTCCCCACCTTGCATGTGGTTCTCTGGTGAAGCTGCAGAGCTGTGGCAGACTCTCCCCAGAGCAGAGAAGGGCAAGCTGCCCGACTTCTGCCACCTCAGTGTGGGGATCCCTGCCCAAACCTGCATTGTGGGGGGCCCAAGCTCAGGCAGGGGGTCCCTGTGTGCCCTGGCACACCCTGTGGCTGGGCCAGGTGTCACTGACCATACTCCTCCTAATGTAGCCTGACATGTGGTTTATCTTACTTGGGATGTGAGTGTGCAGTTGGCTGGTACCCAGTGCCTGGGTGTTGCAGGGGTTCTCTCCCATCCTGTGCTGGTGCTGGGCTCTGATGTCCCCTTAGCTGCTGGCTCAGCCATGCTCAGCCCAGCTGAACACAACCTGGGGGAAGTGACGTATGGCAGCAGAAAGGCAATTTAGGACAGGCCTGGAAACCAGAGGCAGAGTTGTTACAAGCTGGGCGTTGGGTTCACTGGCACGACATGAAAGACGGTGTTGGTGCCTGCTGGAGCTCGGCCTCCTCTGGCTCCCCTGCCGGCTGCTGGCTCCCAGCTGCACCAGCAATCCCTGCTGGGGTGGCTGCAGAAGGGTTCAAGGCAAAGGATGTGAATGAAATTAGCAAATTCCTCCATCCACGGCAAAATTCTTAATCGCACTGGATAGTGTTTCAGTCAGTTCAAGGCTTATTTGTTTGCTGGAAAAGTTGTAAAGAAACATTTTGATGTTTCATTTTTAGTTTTACTTAAATGCAGTCAAAAGATACACAACTTGGAAATGCTGTATTTGCTCATGGTTCCAACAGAAAGCTTTCTGTCCTCTTTTTTTTTGTTGTTGTTTAGCTGATAAAATGATAAACTTTTTCCTTTTTTTTTTTTTTTTTTAATCCTTTACTCATCAAAGAGTAAAGCCTACCTGTCCTGATTTTTTTAGGCAAACTGTTTTGTGAATGACCACAGGTGACATGGTGACTGGTGAGGGCAGGACAGCTACACCTGCCAGTTGACCATTATAAACTGGGAAACTTAAAGTGGCCAGATCAAGAGGACAGGATAATGTGGTTGCCAGGTAATCACTTAGGGGGCCTTTGCTAGAAGCTGTGGGACTTGTGGTCTGGGTGCAGTCTCCCTTATCTTTTTTCAATTTCCAGCATGCAAGAAAGCAAAAAAAGCACATTATGGAAGAGACTCTCTCAATAGACATAGTTTTGTGAGTTAAAAGTTTGGAATGTTAAGTGCAAATGTTTATTATAATGCTCAAAGTAATGCCTGAGATTTTCACCCAGACGTTATCCTAGAATAAGGCATACAGAATTATGAAGTTTAAAGAAATATGTTTAAATGTATGTCAGTGATGTGATAGTGAGAGATTTGGCTCCTTGTCCCTTCATTAAGGATGAATTTGCCCCAAGGGTGTACTCTGATCTTGGCAAATACTGTTATAATAGAGAAAGAATATTGCCCGCTGGATAGCAGAAGTTGATGATTAAATTTAAGTGTGTATTGTCCACATAAAGCAAACAATGTGCCTTTTTTTTTTTTCCTTGACTGTGAACATTCATCACTAGTGCTGAAAATGGAAGATGCGTGCTTGCTAATTATTGTGTTTTTAACTGATAATATACTGTAAATTTTGTATAATACAACTGTGACCTTATAGAGAATGGAAGAGATGACAGCAGGCCCATAATTATAGTATGCTGAAGAAATGCTTGTTATTATCTACTATTTTTAGGACTGGTGTGCACAGCCTCTTAATTTACATAAGCTTTAGACATTCACACATTTTCTGTCTTTGCTTATGGATGATAAATTTTGTTCAAATGAAAGATGAAGACGTGTTAGGTGAGAGGTTAGCCAACTGGGAGCTTGATTACTGTGAACAACAAAAAATCCAGTGCCAACTGAAAAAGGAGTATTTATTTGAGAAAGAATTGTTTAATTTGGAATTCATAACATGAAAACGAGTCTTGATAACTTGTGATTTGAGAAGTGGTTAAATGATTATGTGAGGGTAAAAAAGGAGAGGAAAAACCTGTATAATTATTTATTGTAAGGAAGGTGATTATTGCACTGTGTTCTTATTAGAGGTGAATGTTTTGTGCTCATTGAGGTTTCTCTGTTGAGCGCTGAGGGTGCAAAGTGTGTTTCCAGGAGGTACTCTGGATTACCATCTCTTTGGTCCTGCTGCTCACCAAGCAACTTCCTCCAGCTCTGTTGAAGGCACCAGCCCTCGAAGGCTGGTGAGATGTCTTGGTCTGGGATGCTGAGGTGTGGAGCAGATGCTGTGTACCCCCAGCAGACCACAGACACCGGGTGGCTGAAGTTTTCTAACCCTCTGGGGGTCCCAGCCTCTCACCAGTGTCATGCCCTGTACTGCTCCTTTGTCTTTCTGCCAGCCTGGTGCGACCAGCTGCTTGTGCCTCACTGGCAGCACTGTGGTTGCCCAGCAGAGCCTGGCTACTGGTAGGACAGTACAGGTCACCAGCAGGGCCACCATCCACATGCTGTGTCACATGCAGCAGCACTGCCTTGGCAGCTCTGACACTGCCATGGGCACACTGTCTGGTACTTGGGCTGCAGGGTGAGCTAGAGGAGATGCTAGAGCAGCACTGAGTCCTGCTTTGGCCTTGGAAGGAGCCCTTTGTAAAATGCCAGAGCAAATTTACCCTTTCATCTCCCTCAATTAGCTTTGCTGGCTGCAGCCCTTGCCTTCCTGGGTCAGAGTGATGCACAGCCCCTTGTCTCTGATCTGGGTTGTGCCTGCCCCTCACTGGGCCGGGCAGCTGGGTGAAACAGCACAGAAGAGCTGGCAGTGGTGCTTGCTGCACTCTCTGGCTGAGCAGAGCCCTTTGGTTGGCATGGTTTCAGTCCAGCAACTCTGGTGACCTGTCAGTGCAGAGGTGGCATGCTGCTCAGCTTGGTTCTGCTGTCTGCAGTCCTCACACGGCTGTTCCTTGCATGAGAAACCAGATAAAGCAAAGAAATACAAGTCTGAGACAGACACTGAAGAAAAGCTTGTTTGTACTCATTACACTGGAGGATATTTTGAGATCAGATCATCCATCTGAAAGTATGACCTCTTGTAATACTGCCAAACAAGGTCAGGGATGCTTGCACTTCTCTGCCTCTTATGCAAGTTCAAGCTGCCTGGAAGCACCTTCCACCACTGTGCCTGAGTTTTCCAAGTTGAAGGAAAAAAGGGAATTTGTTCATCAGGGCTTGACCTCTTATTTTTCTGCTTTGTTTGCCCCATTTTGGCTCTCTTTCCTTGTGCTGATGTTCTCAGTTTTGTTTCAGATTTCTAGTTTCAGTAATTGCATGTAAGGAAAGTAATCAGTCAAAGCAGCTGAACAAGTTGCCCTGTACAGAGCTGCCACATAGCACATCCAATCTCCTTTTAATCTATTTACTTTCCTATTTTCATCTGAATTTAGGCAAACAGAACTGTGACCCTGAGATCTGCAGTGCTGCAAGAAACCTCAATCAAAGCAGACCTTCTTAGGCAGTGGGAATTTTTGAGATGCAACTGGTTGAAAGCACTGGGCCCAAGCCAGCCAGCCCACCTTGTGTCTTGGGAAGAAATGAGCATTCCTTGCTGCTACTTCCTGGGAAGCAGTTTTTGACACTGGATGCTAATGTAGCCCATGTCTTCACTTTCTGCCTATAAAGGATAATGCAGATGAAGGAAAATTTAATTCTCCATCACTCAGTGTGAAACCAGGACTCTTGCCAGAATCTTTCATTTCTCATGTTTGCACTGGCATTAGGTAGCACTAGGCAGAAGCCTTTGCTGAGTGTGTGGGCCTGATCCCACAAACCTCTGCTCACGGAAGCAGTTTGAATTGTGTGTGTAGCAGCAAGGAACTCCATCCTGCTACCCAGGCAGGACCCTGGCTGCAGGGTAGCCTTTGCTGAGGGGATGCTCCCAGGGCTCCCTCTGAGGTCAGACACTCTTGTTTCTGTTGTGCCCGGTTACTCTGTGACTTTTCTGAAGAAACAGATTTTAGGAGCATTTTTTTCTTCTTCCAATTGTCATTACTTTGTTTTCCCTGCTATCACTCATTTACAGAGGGATTTGCCTCCCAGCTGATGTCTGCACAGTCTGTTGCAACACCACAAGTCACTCTGCAGAAGCTCTGCTTGAAGATGCCCTGTGTGCTGGCCAGCTTGGTCCAACACTAGCAGCAGCAGCAGCAGCTCTCTGTGGGGTCTCAGCCCTTTGACAGAGTAAGTAGGAGAATCCAGCACTTGTTCTCAGTTTGCATCTGTCTCCCCAGCAGCCTTGGTCCTTTGGGACCAGTGCTGAGCTGTCTGCAGGTAGGGTGCTTCCTTTCACTTAGCCCAAATCTGTAATCATGTGGGGTTTCCATGGTGGTTTTCTCTTTTTTGCCTGGGCAGTGTGGTGCATCCAATACGGGGCTTGATCTAAGCTGCCAGGCAGGGGCACAAACACAAGGCTCAGGCACAGAAATGTGTGCAAAATAGCTACGTTTGCAGCCTGCTGTTAAGCAGACCTTTTGTAGCAGTGCAGGGGGGTTAGTAACAGAGTGGGAAAGATGGCAATATGTTTGATAAAAACTCGAATTGCTAAAGGCCCTTCCCAAAGGCCGATAACGGCAAAAGGTGTAAATAGTGGAACCATCCCAGGCTGCTCCTCCTAGCTGTGCCTGGTGCACAGATGGGCTGCTGAAGAAACTGTGAATGGCCAAATGATAACAGACTATCCAGTCATTCCAACATCAGCTCATTAGCAATCTGTCAGATATTTTAATTCTTGTACTGGTGGACTAAGCAGACATTACAGGATTGCCCCAGCTCCCAGGCATCCCTTTAACTCAGAAGGAAACTGTGAATGAATATCCCAGCAATGTGAATGGAGATTTCTGTGCCCTCAGCTTTTGGGGGTTACTGTGAGATCTGGCCAGGGCTGTTGCATGTCCCACAAAGCCAAAGCCCAGTGCTGGGAAAACAGCAGTGGATAGGACACAGCTGCTGGCAGGGGGTGGGCTGGGGCTGGGTGCCTCACCCGGTCCTGCTGTATCCCTCTGTTTGGCTGTCCCAGGGTGCTGTGTCAAGGTGACTGTGCCAGCCTTTATGTCCCCGAACAGTGAAAGGTTGGACATCTACATGTAATACATTAGCTAAGCACAGGGCCCAAGATGCTGGTGGGCAATTTGGGTTTATGTTTGAAATAATTCAGTAATTTGTTTAGCCAGCTCTTGTAGCAAAAGAGATAACCAGCCATATATAATGGGATTTTCACCCCCTAAATCTCTTGCCAAACAAATCACTAGACCCTCATCAGTCATATTATTCCAACCTCTAGTAGCTAATTTTCAAACAAGAATATCTATCCTGGGTATTCCTTGTTAATGTGCTTTTGTTAATGTAATCCCCCCAAACTCCAGCTTTCCAAACTATTTCTGGCTGAGTAGACCACCTTTTCTGAGGGGCACAGGCTGGCCTGGCTGTACAGCATCCTCCCCAGCAGGCTGTTGTGGCTGTGCATCCCAGTGGCCTGACCTGGCCTTGCCAGGGCAACAAGCAGAGGTTTGTTGGGGCACAGTGGGGAGCACCTGTGCCTCACATGTGCAGGGTGGGCTGCACGGGGCTGTGTGCCCCAGCTGGGGGGCTACTGGGCACTGCTGTGTCCGCGAGGTGTGGCTGTGTGCTCGGCAGGAGCAGGCATTGGGTGTCTGGAGGATCCTTCATTATGTTTAGTTTTGTAATTTTATCTCTGAAGCTGTCGAGAGTTAAGTCGTACTTCCATAATAAGAGTGATTATGACAAGGGTAATGTAGTCAAGTGCCAAAATGTAGTGTCATCGTGGAGGAGGAGTTACCAACAGAAACCTTTAATCACAGCAAGATCACCCTGCGTTGCCCAGCTGGCCTCTTGGGTGCCTCCTGCCCCTGACGTCTCCAGGAAAATGCCTTTATTCCTTTAGCTTAGGCAAGTCAGGGTTGGATGTGAACTAAGAGCCACTGAAAATGATGGGATTTGTCTGTCAGGCCACAATTTGGAGGTGGTATTTCTTTTAATCCAATTCCATTTTACATATTGGCATGAAGCATTATAATTGATTGCTTTAAATTATATTGGAATCTCTCAGCTGCTTGATCAAGAAATGATATCAACTCCAAGTAGCCTCTGCCTGATTCATTCCTAATGAGATTTTGAAGCTTCTGTCAACTAAGTCAGAAATTCATAGCAACATATTTACTTCAATTAACAGTATGTCCTTTCAATGCAGGGGTCTCAGCTATTAGAGTGATGTTTTCTAGTTCCAGCCTCATAAAACTCCAGTCAAATATTCTCATTCTTGTTGGTAACATGCACAGCTTTTGCCTGCAAAGAATAGCTCTGTGAAATATATTCAGTAAGAGTGAAGCATCCTAAAAGCTGCAATACAAAGGCCTGTCTTTCTGTGGTGCACTGTAGCTGGAAAAACCTGCTTTATCAATAGCAGGTTTTCTTGGTACAGGTTTATCCCAGGATAAGAGCTTTGGTGGGAACAGTGCTGTGCCCATACCACAGAGGGGCTCTTGGGGGAGATGATTGTGCTTGTCACCAATTAACAGAGGTGGGCATTCAGATGAAGGGAAAATAGTGCTTTTCTTCTCAAGGTAGCACAAGTCAAGAAAGTGCAAAGCTAGTGACAAAGCCTGCATCAACTGTAACACAGAAAGCAGCTCTCTGCTTTAGAGGGCACACAGCATTGTGTGCTGCTTCATCCCAGTAAGTCCCAGTTTCTTACTGTCCCTGGGAAACAAACTAGTAGTAGCGGAGGAGGCTTAGTCTTTTAAACTGTGAATTCCTTTTCTTTTTGCTTTTCAGGTGGCTGAAGCTCTGACCACTGTCCTGTGGAAGGAGACAGCTCTGTTCCAACTTCCCTTTAAGTGGCCAGTAAAGGGAACTACCTGCAAGGGAATGTTTTACAACTTTGGAGAAGTAATGAAGTCAGGGAGCTGAGCAGGGGCTTAAAGGCTACTGTTGTCTTATCTGCCTTCTCCTGGGCAGGGTCTGTGGGAGTGCAGCCTTGGGAATGAAAGACAGGCAGTGCCTGCTTTGGAGACTACTTATGCTGGCATTGCCCCACTGCAGAGATGAAAATGCTAATGCCTACGTGGGGCTAAAAAGCCTCAAACTTGCCTGTGAAACCCAGAGGATTTGGGAACCTGCAGCTGCTCCCCAGGAAGGTGCCATCACAGCCTGTCTGCTGCCATGTTTTCCCTTCTTAGCACCTTTGGGACTTGTGGAGTTCTGTGATTTCAGGGAGCAGAGCAGGAAGCTGTCCCCTGGTGCTGTCCCTGCAGCAGGCACGTGCAGGGGAGGTGGTGTCAGTGTGTAGGTTGTGATGAGAGAAACATATGTAATGTTAAAGCACAAATGCTTTCACTGGCTTTGCCTGAGACTTCTTTCCAAGTGCATTAGTGCTCACAGCTTCCTCAGGTTCAAGATCAGAAGCTAAAGAAAAAAGAAATGTATCTGGTGTTTTTTAATTTCTTTGCAGCTTCTATCTGTGAACATTAGACCAGTTTTGAAACACCTGAGTTTGCAGAATTTCGTGTGTTTTGAGCTCAGTGACTGGGATAACTTTTAGGTAGAGAAGTCATCATGTTAAAGTCCAGGAAACTGCAGGGAACTTGCGGGGTTCTGATAGCTGTTTGGTTTCTCCTTAAACCCAGTCTGGATGATTTTGTGGCATTTTAAATGAAACATTTAATTTAATGATGTTGCACATAACTGCATTTTAATGTAATTTTTCCAGAGACTTCAAGCAAGTGCATGGCTGTTGCTGAGTGCTTGTGGTGAGACTTCTTTTACAAACAAGCACTGGCTTCCTTCATGGCCTGTTTTATCATCCCAAAACATTCGTTTACCTCTGTTCCTCCAACATTACTGTTATCTGCCCCAAGCAAGTCTGCTGTTCTGTAATCCTAAACACTCCGGTCTCTGTCTTGTCTTTTGCTTAAACTCACTGTAAAATCATACAATTCAAACAGAATAGCTGGGGTTGGCAGGGACTCTTGGAGAACATCTAGTCCAGTCACCCACCACTAAAAAGCAGGGCTAAGGACAGCAGGATGCTCAGCCTGTGTGCTGGTGAGTTTTGTGTATCTCCAAGGATGAAGTCTACACAACCCTTTTGTTCCAGAGTTTGACTGCTCTTAAAGGAAACCAGGCACTTTTCTTACCTGTAAGTAAAATCTATGGGTGAGGAAACCTCCTGTTTCCAAAGGAGAAGATGCCTGTCTGCATGGGAACCCATTCTCTGTGTAAGTTGTTTTTTCTTTGTCTTTCAGATTTGATTTTGGGCTTGGTGTGAGTCTGTACATAGAGATCTTGTTGAAGCTGGAGATACATGAGAACCAGCATTGCACAGGTATGGGAGGTGGGAATTGCTGTTATTATTTCCTGTGATCCAAATGTTTACGGGGCAGGAGAGTGGGTTCCCAGGGAAGGCTGGAGCCTGGGAGATGGGGGAGGGGACTCACCACCTCCTCCCCACGTAAGGTGCCTGCAGCCAGTGGTCTTCTGCGAAGCACCCAATCTGTGGGGCTCATTGCAGGGGAGACTAGGTGGCTCTATGTCACATACCATGTCTCAACAGAGGTCTTGGGAGCCCAGTCTGGAGGGGGGAACTTGTTTAATGATATAAGGTAAACATGAACTATCTTATTGACTGCATTTCCAAATACCTATTTGTCTAGAAGGGGTGTTGTGACAGCGCCCATATACTGACAGAAGCATAGGTCTTGTTCCTTAGAAATTTTGGATGAATAGCTTAGCTCTGCCTTCTAATAGGAGAGGAATCCTTTGGCTTATCTGCTGTTCTCCAGAGCCCCATGTGTGCGCCCGGCCCAGCAGCTTCATTTTTTTTATTTCTTGGATTATTTGGGAAAAATGGAAGATCTTTTGGTGCACTGTATGTAGTGGACCCTAGGAACCTGCTAGTGTTAAGGGTAGAACTGATTGCTTCTGAAGTGTATTATTCTACTCTGTTTCAGGCAGTGCTGTTCACCTAGGATCCTTACACTTTAGTCTCTTAATCCAATTAAAAGGCCGTTCAGCATGTAAAATACTAGGCTCCTGGATCGGATGGCTAGTCAGGCCCTTACTGCTTTTGATCTATTGATCTATAAGAGCCAGCTGCATCGTGGGCTGTATCAAAAGAAGTGTGGCCAGCAGGGCCAGGGAGGTGATTCTGCCCCTCTGCTCTGCTCTGGTGAGACCCCACCTGGAGTACTGTTTACATCTCTGGAGCCCTCAGCACAGGGAAGACATGGAGCTGTTGGAGAGGGTTCAGGTCCAGAAAAGGGCCATGGAGATGATCAAAGGGCTGGAGCACCTCTACCATGAAGACAGGATGAGAGAGTTGGTGGCTGTTCAGCTTGGAGAAGAGAAGGCTCCAGGGAGACCTTATAGCAGCCTTGCAGTACTTGAAAGGGGCCTACAGGAAAGCTGGGGAGGGGCTTTTCACCAGAGAGGGTAGTGATAGGACAAGAGGTAATGATTTTAAATGGAGAGAGGGGAGATTTAGGTTAGATATTACGAAGAAATTCTTCCCTATATGGGTGGTGAGGAACAGAAATGGGTTGCCCAGAGAGGTTGTTGATGCCCCATCCTTGGAGGTTTTTAAGGCCAGATTGGACGAGGTTTTGTGCAACCTGATCTAGTGGTAGAGTTCCCTGCTCGTGGCAGGGGGGTTGGAACTTGATGATCTTTAAGTCCCCTTCCAACCTTAATGATTCTATGATTCTTAGTGAGCTTTGTGTCCTGGCCAAATTCCAAGCCAAATGCATCCCAACCACCTTTGCAGGCAGCAGGGTTTCCCAGGAGCTACTGCTCCTTGCTGCCAACAGCTGAAATGTTCCTGGCAGCATCTGGGCATGAAAGCACTGCCCTTATAGTAAAACATTACAGATATCACTGTAGGGTTCCTTTCACGTACCGTAAGTCTTTCCAGGCATTCATGGTAGAGCCTTCCTTCTCACCCATGTGCATCTGGATGCATCAGCAAACCACATTCCAGCACTTGCAATACCCATGTTGTGGAAGCATATTGTGGCACTCCAGGTACAAATGCCCTTTTATTTTCACCGAAGCAACACAAGCAGCACTGACAGCAAAGAAGCAGTAGGTACTGTATGTGCATGGGTAATAAATATTGCTGGTTTGAAATTTCTGTGCACATTGGGCCTGGATTGTGTTTTACCACATCACACAATACAATGACAGCAAAGAAGTTCCTTCCCCTTAGCATAAGGTAAACAACAAACAAGAAAAGCTAGTTTGGCTGTCACTGTGATGATCAGCAGCTCCATCTAGGAACACCAAGACTCGCTTCACAAACAGAGGTAATGGCAAAGCCACTTCTCTCCTTGCTATCAAAAGCTTATAAAGAGATGTTTCATCTGAAGTTTTGTGTAGGCACATCATACAAATATTTCCCTGGAATACATCAGAACAGCAGCATCGTTGCTTTTTTCACCACTGCGTGGGAACTACCGACGTAGCCACCAGTCTCTGTCAGAGGGGTTTTCATCCTGCCTTTCCTTTAATTTTTATTTTTTTTTTAATTCTAATATTGTCTTTCTTCTACCCACTCCCCACTGCGATTGAAGGGCAAAGCTTAGTCTAACGAGCTAAATAACACACAAATACCTATAGGTAATGTTACAGCTTTGAAGTCCCATCTAGGAACAATGAAAGCTCCTGCAAGTTTGATGCTCTACTGGAGGTCATCTGGAGTTGGCAAGCTACCAATATACAAAATCATGGCTTTTAAGGAGCAGCATCATATTTGAATCTGTTGACCTAGTTGCTCAATAGCAAGTGACAGAGAAGTTGCAGCATTTCTCCTACTCTTCAGCCATAACTGAAGCAGGATGTCTGGCCCTGTGTTGTCAGCTGTTTGCAGATCCTTGAGGGACCTCCAGACCAGGTCTTCAGGGATGATGCTCTCCGACTGATCAACCCTCCTGCAACCAGCTAAGGATGTGCCTGTGCCATTGTGAGAGGAAAGGGTATGGTGGGAAAGGGTGTGTGTGTGCAGGAATGTCTGAGGGTGCTGTAGGGGAGAGGAAGAGAAAGGGGACTGCTGCTCCCAGGGCTGCTGTGCATGACCTGGCAGAGCCCCATCTCAATTATTTCCAGGCAGCATCATGCTCCATCCACAGCCCATGGAGCCACCAGGCAGGCTGCCAACCCAGGCAGCAGTTTGGCAGGTTTTAAAATCCTGACTGCATGAGTGTGCGGCAGACCATTTGTACCATATGGCACCCAAGAGCTAATCCTGGAGAGGGTGCTGGGCAGTGAGGGTGGCCAAGGCTGAAATGCCATTTAGAAGGGAAACATCAGCCCAAGTGGCACAAGGCCATAAAGCCAAACAATGAAGGAGACCAGGGGTGGGAAGGGAGCTGGAGAGTGAAGGATGGCCATGCTCCTGAAAGCATCCAAATTTAATTTCTTCCCACTGCCCTTATTCACTGAATGCTTAGAAATACTGTTATGTAGAGCATCAGCATTTACTATAAATACTGAAATACATTACATATATTGAAATCTTGATTTTTATATACATGCATTGCTCTGCTGTGGGAAGCCTGATGAAGGAAAAGAAGAGTTGTGTGGGGAAATACTATTTTTGTCTCTACCCCAGGACAGGGAGGTGATGCTGATAGCTCCTATTGCCCTGATCTGTGTGTGTGTGATCTACTGATCTCAAGGGGGACCATCATCTGCCAGGATGAGAATCCTGAGCTTCAGCTGGTGATGACCATCTTGGCTCTGGGAAGTCAAGTAGATCTGGTTCATGGTTATCTTGCCTTTAAAAGGATGCTTCATCCCCCAAAGCTCAATTGTAAGTTTTCATTTACAGTCTTATTATATTAAACAAATGACACTGTGTAATCATTTGCTCTCTGCTCTCGGGCTCTAATGGATAGCACTTGTCACAGTTATTGATTTTTCTTCTCTTACAGAAATCTAGTACTTCAGGAATATTGAGCTGTGCTATTATCCAGACAGGTGCCAGCCCTCTGAATGACAGACAACAGGCTGTTGTCCCCCTTCCCCCAAACAACGAAGAGTGTAATTTATCCACTAAAATACTATAAATAAAATATAGGCTTGGTAGTTCTTTCATGACTAAGCTTATAAAGAAGACAGGATTTGTCACACTACAATAGACTTATTTCTTGTGTGCTCCCCTCTCTGTGGCAGCTGTGATCAGACGCCTCGGTTCTTGGTTCCAGTGAGCTCATCCCCACTGGGAGTGGGTTAATCCCAGGTTTGTGGGTTTCAGCTGAACCCAGTGGGAATGTCTGTACTGACCTGGGCATTGCTGATGTTATTAACTGGGGGACACTTCTTGGAGCTCCTCTCTCTCCTTAGGACATCACTGTGTTTTTGGATCATTGCTGTCACATAGCTGTCTTGGATGAAGCTGTCCAAAACTACACCCTGAGGTATACGTAATTAAATTTTTATTCTAACAGGCATTACTTTGTATTTGCCCTCACCAATTTGGTCACCATGTTTTGGGTTTTTTTTATATACGAGTGAGTAAGGGCAGTGGTTCTGCCCATCTGCTATTTGCTACACCTGAGTGAGAACAACTCTGCCTTTTCCCAGCGTGCTGGTGCAAATGGCCTTGGGGCAGGAGCAGGACAGCAGAGCCTGGCCCTGTCCTAAGCAGCTTTTAATGAAAACAAGCATCTGCTTTATCAGGGTATGGAAAAATCATTATGCTTCTTGTCTTGACAAAGGGAAGAGGGTAAAGTTTAGATGTAAGTCATGAACTGGTGATCTAAAAAAACAAAAAAAAACAGAAAAGGGTGTCCAAAATCCAGCACACAGCGTGTGCTTCCTCTTCTTAAGATCGAGAAAAACTCGCATTTAAAAGCGCAGAATATCCGAAGGCAGTTGCCTGGGCAGTAAGGGAGCAGACGCCAGCACGGCGGCCCCTGCTTTGGAGGCTCGCAGGCTGCTGAGCGACGGGACGTGTAAGACGCGGGGCTGCGCGTTTGCAGCACTGCCCGGCAGTGCCTCCGGGGTGCAAGTCGTGCTGTGCTCCTCCCCATGGCTACCGAGCATTGCTGCCAGGGCTGCGTGCTCACTTTCGAAGTGCTGGAGGCCATCTCACCTTCACCCAGCTTAATGGCTTCCTATAACATCTCCCAGTTCAAAACCCCCTAAACCAGCTGTACTTGCTTGGAGAAGCCAGTTTGTGTGCATGTCATTTCTGCATCTACACAGCACTTGAACAACCAGAGTCTCCTCTTACTGCACCAGTGATTAGGAAGCTTTACATGAGCAAGTGAAATCGGCGTTCACATCAGGAGGAAGAGAGATCTGTAGCTGCTGGGGAAAACCTTTCAGGTATTTAGAACTGTTATCTCAAGTAGCTGTTGCGTATAATACCCTGGTTGTCCACAACTGTCGCCAGTGATCCCCCACAGTGCTGGCAATGTAGGCAGTGGTGGAGAAGGCTGTGTGTGCTTAAAAAGGGCTTGGGAGCAGCTGAACTGCAAAGGTAAAAATACCTGTGTGTTTCTATGCCCCTTTCCAGTTGCCTCACCCCATAAAGCAACTTTTTTTCTCCAGCTCTCTGCTGAGGTTTTCTCCCATATCTATTCCTCTGCTCCTGCCTTCTTAGTGCTCCTGGCCTTTTCCTTAGGCTTGAGTCCTGTCTAAGCACAGTAGGTGATTTCACCTCTCAGGAGATCCAGAGCTTCCTGCGTAAGGGTGAAATGTAGGTACTTGCACTCAGGAAAGGTTTGGGCATAACCAGGAGGTTTTTTGCATGCTCTTTCGTGTGTCTGAGTGGTCAGTTTACCTCCTTCCTCTCTGGATGCCTGCCAAAAGAAGCAGCTGATTTGTCTGACAGTATTTGCTGTTATAAACCGTGCTACTAATTGTTTATCTTCCCATATTTGTCTCTTCTTAGTGCTTCCTCTGCTGTCTTGTTAGGCAGACTACCCAAGTAGAAAGGGAGCACCTTGTTTATTTTTTCTCTTAACTAAATCCTTCACACTTTCTCATGTCTCTTTAGCAACCCCAGAAAGGATATCTTCAAGGCAAAAAATAGCTCTATAGGTATATTTCAGTCAGGCCTCTTTTGCACCCCTATATTCAGCCCTTGCTGGTGTGATGTCCTTGGTTATCCCTATGCTCAGCACACCAACCAACTGCCTTTTAAATTCTCCTTTTTTTGTTTCCCTCTTGCCCCCATGCAGCATCCTCGCCTCTGCTGCTGGGAACAGTCCTTCACCAACCCCTGCCCACAAAACACAGGGCAGGGCAGCTCCTTGCAGGGTCTGACCATGAGGGTCTTGCAGAAATAACATGTTCTGCTCCACAAAAATAGTGCTGGATCCTGTGTAATCTTCAGGTGACTTCAGCTCCTACCTCCTGTGAGTTGTGTCTGGACATGTTAGGGAACATTATCCTTAGGAAAGCTTTGTCTACTGAGATAGAAGATAAACTGCATTAATTGTAATTTGTTAAACTACATATTGCCCAGAAAAAAAAAGATTCCTGAACCCTCAAAACAATGTAAACACATTAAAAAAACTATTAAAAAAGATAGATGCATTCTGGAGATTTAAATAATAAAAATTAATCAAATTAATAAGTTCAAATCTAGATATAGACTATTTTACTGAGCTTTAATGTATTTCCCCTTTAGAAGATAGTCTGTAATATATGGCTGTTAAAGTAGAGGGTACAATAGTTTGCATAAAAATACGGAACTGGGGGCTCTTTGGCCATGCCGTGGTGATGCAACCACCTCAACCACCTACTGTATAATGTCTGTCTCTTTCCAATTCCCAAATTCTTTTTTACAGAATGGTAAGCTTGGGCTATGAGCCAGGATTTATACAGTTGTTTCTGGAATTGGTTTTGAAAGCATGCTACAACACAAGCTTCACTACCTGACTACAAGTCCTTGTCCTGGAGGAAATGAAACCTCTTCTGTTTTTTTGTGAAGGTGGCTCACCCGATGGTAAAGGCACTGCCTGGAATATTTTGTAGATTGGTGTTTCTGTTTGTTGATTTCATACTAAACAGAATAACCAAGCATGCTGAAGGTAAAGCCCTCGTTTAATTAACCCTCTTGGAGTAGTACCATGTGATTAAATGTGACTGAGCTGCTCCTTGGGGCTTCTGCTGCTGAAAATACTAACAATAATCATTTGTTTTGTTTTTATATTTAAACACATTATTGCATAGCTTGGTGCAGAGCTAATTACCAATTTTATCTCCTGTGTTTTTCTAATGTTCATTAATAACAATAAAGGGTTGTAGGTTAAAAACTCATTTAATTGCCTTTATGTTAATGACATTATGAATAGCCTTAGCTACAAGATTCTAATTCTGTCCAGTATCCTGCTTCTCAGTAAAGCCCCAGGAGAGCTGCTCATTTTATCAGCATTACTGATTCAGAGTTTTTCCTTGCAGGTGGGTTTTTGTACATAATCAGAATTAATGCACAACACATTTTTGTGAGGAACAGAGTAGAAGCTCTCTGAATAAGTAATTAACTAGAGTGCCCAAGGAAAAATGCCTGAGCAAATTTTTTAGCATATTCATAAAACATTAAGAACAGTCACAAACACAGTGGAAACAATTTACTGATAATATGCTTTTATGCCATTTTCTAACTATTTTCTTTTTTTTTTCTCCCTCTCTTTCCCTTTTAATGAATGGAGCTAAAAAAAAAAAAAAAAAAAAGGAACTTCAGCTCTCGCATTAAGGAGCACCTGCCCTTGGAACAGATTATGTTCTGAGCTACATTGGACAAGGACTTACTGGAAGATAAATGGAAGTCAATACTAAGATTTTAAAAACAAACAGAAAATGGACTTTTCTCCTCCATGTCTCTACACCACCTTCTTGGTCCTGAAAAACAAAATAAAGGAAAGGTTATCTGATTTACCTCTGTGCCTAATGATAACTGAAAACAATGGATTCCCCCAAAGATCCTAATGGAGTGTAATGTGTTTGGAACATGCCAAAGTGGACCCAGGTATTTAAATTGTTTTGTTGAGTAAAGTCTGGTCCTTGCTTGTAGGGTACACAGTGTCTTGCCTATAGCTCAGCCAGAGACTCTGGCTGTTCCCACTCCCTGTCCTCTAGCTTAGCACAGGGATCCCAGCGGGGGGTTTTCTCTGTTGCAGCCTACACTGAGGTGATTTCTGTAGCCAAATGGAAATATTTGGCTGGTGGCTAGAACAGCTGGTTGCAGGAGAGAGAATGCAACATCTGAGCACCTGTGGGCTCTTCTCTGACCCCTCCTTTCTCCAGCCATCATCTGCAGTGGCAGGAAGGGCTCCCCACCTTGGTGGTCCCTGCCTGGCTTCAAGCCCACCTGCCGCAGTCCCTTGTGTGGGGGCAGGCACTGGTCCTCCTGCCTTGGCTTCCTGTGCTGCTGGGCTTAGGACTCTGCTCTGCACTGCAGAGGCACCCAAAATGAACGGGCCCACAGCACCACCCTGCCCAGCACTGCCGTCCTTAGTCACTAAAAGTCTGGAGCAGAGAAGTGAGATGGTCTGGAAGGTCTTAATGTTAAAGGAAGTATGTCTGAAATATGTGTGTGCTCTTTTTCTAGTGCTGACTCAAGTTTTTGCTCATGCCCACAAAGATAAGAAAAACAGTCGCTGTTTGGAGTGGGGCTGCCACTCTTGGGCAGTCAAGTGGATCCAGGGGTCAGGGCTGCATGAGGAAAATGCCTTATCCTGCCATGCCCAGAACACAATGCCAGAGCTGTGGCTGCAAGCACAGCAAGGGTGCCGGGCTCCAGTCCTTACACAAAGAGGAAAGGCCGAGGTGGTCACAGGTTTGTACTGAAACACCACGGTGAGTAATAGCTTCACTGTCTCCTGTTGGGGTGGCAGGAGTGACATGGAGGGCTTTTGCCTTTGAAGGCAAATGGTCTCAGACAGCGTTTCTGAGGACTGCTGGGTCAGCCCATGCTGGTCTGCTGGTTGGAGATTCCTGATGAAGGGTCAGTGGTGAGATGGGCTATCGAGGGCCATCACTTTGGTTCAGTGTGAAAGCAGCAAATTGGAGCAAAGGTCCTGCCCCACCAGGCCTTGCCTGTTTGTGACACCAACATCTCTGCCAGCAACTGTTTCTTTAATCATCTTTATGACAGGCAGAGAAAGCAGCATTGTTTGCTTAGTTTGCTTTTAAAATAGATTTCTAAATTTGCAAATGACAGTTTGTCACATGTCTGAAGAGTGGTGCCCTGGGGTGCGTGGGAGCACCAGTAACCGCAAACGTGGCACGAGCTTGTGGGGACATGGAAAGTGGCAGCAGAAGGGACAATAATGTGATTACATTGTGTACAACTCAATTAGTTTCCCTTTTCCTCCCATGCTAGGTGGCAGACCCGGCTGGTTGTGGGCTGGTGGATGGAGCCATTGCTTTCAAGGTCACAGTGAGCACATGGTGGTGATGAGGCTACGTGGTTCTGGTTTGACGCTGGCTGTGTGGGACCACTCTTGTAGAGCTGGGAGCAGAGGACAAGCAGCCCCTTGGGCATCCATCCTGCATTGAAAGGTAACTCTTGGCGTGCAGGAGCCTTGTGCTAAGTGAGGGCAAGGCTTAAAATGTTGGAATTTGCCTAGAAAAGGCTTTTCAAATCACGATTAGGCCACAAGGCAACTCTAAAGACCTAAGTGGGGAAAATGCTCTGCCTGTGCTAGTGTGAATACTCAGTGTAGCTAAACCTTTGTACTCTCCCATGTAAGACAGCAAGAAATATGAATCTGCTTTCTAGCATTAAAGATATCAGAACAAAATATTACCTATTAACTGAAATACCTGACTGGAGTGGCAGGACTCGGGATTGACACATCCATAATCTCTCTCTGCCTGTGACAGGCACCATGTTTCACACAGAGGATTGTGTTGAATGTCCTGAATACAGAAGGTGATAAGCATGTCTGCAGGGGCAGAGTGAAAGACAAAACTCATTGTGGGGAAGGGAGATCCCAGAAAACAAGAGAAGCTGGGATCAATCCCTATCCCAGCCACACAGCTCAGTCCCACCAAGTGGCACTTTCCTGTGGCCAGGACAGGGTCACAAGTCCCAAAGAACTGCAGGCTAAAATAAGTATATTCCACTTAATTCTGAGGAGACCAAAAGTTGGGGTGGGGGTG
Organism: Apus apus; assembly: GCF_020740795.1. NCBI lineage: Eukaryota > Metazoa > Chordata > Aves > Apodiformes > Apodidae > Apus > Apus apus. The sequence continues at coordinate 15,044,621 of NC_067288.1, forward strand.
GAGGAACTGCTGCATGATCATGTTGACAATCTGAAGACACACTACTTTGTTTTAACCATTTTCAATTTAATTTTTATTCTCTTTCATTTCAAAATCAAGGCCCCTTTTTATATAACCAAAATGGATTGATTTCAGCAGAATCACTTGGAAAAGTGTATCTTCTCTGCACAGTAAGGGAATAATTAAACCTGACACCACCTTTCTTAAAAAGCGTTCCCACAAATAGATGTTTTCTTCAAGATCTGCAGCCCAGTTCTCTTGCAGGACCTACCTCATCCTGTGCTTTGGGTGACTGTGCTTTTTGGCTGGGTGGGATGGAACTCATGTGTTTATTCTGGAAGAAACATCTTCTGTTGTATGGTAGAAGATCCAGCAACCAAATGGCAAGGTAATTTCTGTCTATGGTGGAATTAAAACTGGATTTTGGCAGTTGTTCCAACATATGAAAGGAGAGTATTTCAAGAAAGTACACATTTTGTACCCTATTTATAAGCAGAATTAGTTTCTGACCCAGTACCTGCAGCCTAAAATAATTTTATCAGAGCCCCATCCTTCCCTCTTTTGATGGTAAAGCGTGTACCTTGTCCTTCCACAATTCATTAACTATTTTTTTTTGGTGCACATCTAGCTAACTATGCAACCCCTAGGCTTTTGGTTGTATGTTACACTGTTTACTATTAAAACAACTTAGCCATCGGCAAGAAAAAAAAAACACACTCAAAATGAGCCCAAGCTACCTCTGAATATCTGCATCACGTATCTGAGTCTTTGAGCTAGCTCTGTAAAGGGCAGGGATTTAAAAATAACGAAACATAAACCTATGAAAATTATCCAATCCATGAAAAATATGCAGTCTCAGCAACACGGAATCACAGCAGATACCCTCTGTCAGTGCAGAAGCGATTGCAAGCCCTGTCTTGGGGTGGGCTTGAACAAAAGGGTTAATGCCTGGGAGGCACCCTTGTGTGGCAGCCCCCGCCAAGGTCAATGGGAGCCCTGCCTGCTGAGCACAAGCAGGATCAAGCTCTCTTTTTCCATGATGTTTAACACAATCAGGAAATGCAATGGTTTCTTTGCACTCTTTGTGGCTCCATTTTAAAAAGTACTGCTTTTCTGCAGATGACCTAATCTACTTCATTATTAAACATAAAATCATGGAGAAATTGCTTATGCATTTTTTTTTAAATTTGATTTTAAGGAGGAGGCTGACAAGCAGTTGCTTTTAACTAATGATTCATACTTAAACACCAGACTGATGTTTTGAATCTACTGTTTTCCTAAAACTGGTCATGTTCACTAACATTTTGTGGTGGTAAATATGTAGACCTGCTGCTTATTCAGTAACAAGCGAGCATATTTGCTGTAGATTGGAAAGAATAAAAACAAACTAACATATATTTTTCAACTTCTTGGTGCTTTAACCTTTCTTAAGGAAGGACTCGGGGGACATAATTGAAGGAAAGTGTTTTTCTTTAGCAGATGGATTGCTTTGCTCAGATAATATTTTAGTTATGCCAATAAAATGAAGGGTACCCAGAAATCCATGAAACTGCCAGCAGTTGTTAGTGTATGACTATTACTAAGGCAGAAATGAGGCCAGAGCAGTGATAAATGTGCACATACCTCCCTCCATCAGCTGAGGAATGACCTGGATACACTTTACATCTGAGCACCAAGTGGGCCAACATTTTTCACAGCAGCACTTAATAGTGGACATTAACTTAGCCCTCTCCAAAAGGGGTGACCCAGAGGCTACCCTCTGTGCTTCTCCAAACTGTAATCACTTCTGCAGTCTGTAATTTTATCAAATCGCATGCACCTTTTCCAGCCACTTATTGGCCAATTAAGTCAAGTTCTCACTGAGGGGGTCCAGCTGGCTTCAAGTTATCTTAGATGAATTGATTGAAGACATTCTGCAATCTATGAACCCAGTTTAATGATCTAGGTGATAATACTTGTAATTCTTCTCAGTCAAGGGAATTTGCTGCAGCTGTTGTCTGCAAATCCGTGTTCTGATACAGTGAAGTACCAGAAGAGCGTTAATCCGCCCTCAGAGTTTTACAGCAATGGCTGCATTGTGAAATGGGAAATTTAACATTCACACAGCATTGCCAAGCACAGACAATTTTTTGTTGATGTGTTTTTTATTTTATTCTATTGTGAGTGTTAAAGAGGTTACATGGAAGAATATGTTATTCATAATACTTAAAATTACAGACTGTACACCAGTATAAAGCAGCCTATTAAAATATTGCATAAAATGTTTGAGCTGGAAAATGAGGTTTGCCTCAGAGCATGAACATACCATTTTTAAAATTTGGAGGTGGAGCAGAGCTCCAGAAATAAAGCCACAGGGCTAGATCAGTTCCCAGAGACGTTCCGACTATTTGGAGTTGGTTTTGCTATTCCAGAGCTATGTTGGTGTAAATGAGACAATAATCTGTCTCTTTTTTAGAAATTTCAAGTCATTTATAGAAGATAGCACCTGTTCCCTTGGATTTCTACTTTCAGACATGCCAGAGTATTTCAGGTGTAACCTCATGCTTACATGGTGTAAACTGGTGAAGAATCTTTCTCTGAGACTGGAGTCCTTCCCCTCCCCAGATTCAGAGCCCTTGAAGTGCTAATGAAGGAGTGCTGTACTTTGACACAGGCCTGAAGTGTATCTCTGAGACCTGCAGTCGCCTGCATGAGGACCTGTGAAAACAAAGAAATAATATTTGCTTGCTTCAGTGGCATGTGCCTCTTTTCTGAGCTCCAGGAATGTTAATCCCTTCCTTACGAAACAAATAGTGTAACTAATGCTACGGAATATTTTTCATGTTGAAAATTCAAAATACTTAGTAATGAAATATCCTATTGTGCATCTGTGAAGTTTCTGTTTGTGAAGGGAATGGTTGGGGTTTGGTCTCCCTGTAAAAGTGGCAGCTGCCCTATTAATTTATGCTGTGCTGCAGACACCCATTCGCTTCTCAGTTGCAGGGACTTCCCCTCCCGTGTGGTGTGATTGAGCCCAGCTCTGCTGATGCCTGCCTTGCTGAGAGAATCTGCTGCTTTTGATGAGATTTAATTTCTATTCTTTTTCAACTGTAGGATGCTGGGAAAAGTAACCTTTTTTATGAGATAGATTTTTTTACATGGGGTTTCTAGCCCCATCCAGCTCTTTCCATGTCTAGGCCTGCTGAGCCTGGTGTCAGAAATCTCCCAACTGCTGTGGCTTGGAGGGTTGGGCTGGGGGAGGAAAGTCCTCTCCACCACAGCCTCAAAGAATCCTCACTTGAATCCAAAGCCTGAGTTCTGCGGGGCTTTTCATTTTTGGTGGACTTGGATCAAGCTGTTTTGGCAAACCCAGGGCTATTAGTCAACTGACTATATGTGTTTTAGTCATTAGTCTTCAGGGATTTATGCAATGTTTGAAAAGTGTTGTAAAGATTATATAAAATGAGGATCTTCTCTCTTGATAAGTTTGCATAGGGAGGTAGTGTTATCCTGCAGAGTGAGGAAACCGAGCTGCTTTGTTTGAGTGTGCTGCTGCTGCTCCCTGGAAAAGCCATGCTGCCTCTGGCAGGTCCTGTTCTGTCTGCAAAGCAGGGATGATGTAGCTGACCTCTTCTGCAGAGCTGCAGGGCGCTGTGGATCCAGAGCCTTTGGGTGCCAACATCAGTACAGTTGGGTTGGATTGAATATCTGTGCATTCACATACCAAGGCTGGGTGCCTGATACCCCCATCCCTTGGGGACCTGGACCCTTGGTGAGGGTCCCCAAGAAGCCCCTTGCCCGTGGTGGCAGGGGTAAGGGTGGCTCCGCACCACGGGCTGTGCTAGCCGGGTACCATGCGGAGCTTTCCAGGGGACTTAGGGGATGAGTGCGATGGAGGCAGGGGAAGGGAGTCAGACGTGTGCTGCCATTTATGAAATTAGCGAGACGTAAATAGCATGCTGGAGTAGGAAAGGTCTTTGATGCTAACCATAGAAAATTACTCCAAAATGAACTGCAGCAAGGGCACACTCCTGCCTGACGGGGCTGATGTGCGTGGAGCCGAGCCTGGGTGTCGCGCTGGCCGAGCTTCAGCGGCCGCACATTCCACTCACCCTGCGCTTGTTGCTCTGAAGGGAGAACGGCGCCGGGGATCTCTCCCCGCAGCAGGGCTTAGATTAAAGCATATATGACTAAGGAAGCCTGGTATGGCCAAAGAGAACATCTTGTTCCCCATATTTAGCCATGGGCAATGTCAAGTACTATATGTTACATGAGTGCTTTTCTCCGGTCCTGTAGGCCTTGTTTTAGAAGCTGACTGCGTGAGCTGAAGAGCCTGGTTTTAAAATAACAGTCCTAAAAAAAAATTTGATTTTTCATCTTCAGCACCCAGAACAACAGCTCCCAAATTAGGGGGCTGCCTGGCCTTAGACAGAAAGCAAGAGACCTACAATTGCAGCCCTGCAGCATCTCCTGCTGGGGCCAGGCACTGCCATGGCAGCAGCCCTGCTGCAGCGTTATGTTTTCACCATGGTTGCATTAAGAAGAGGGGTTAATTAGCATGGCTGCCTTTGATCCTCTGCTTGCAAGGGAAGAGAGAGTTTAGTCGGTACCACCAGCTACCTTCCAAACACTTTATGAATCTTGGCAAGAGGCAGCACAGTCATAACATTTGAATATTAGCACTTTATAGCTCCGCCACACTAACAACTGCTAATTAGGCAGCTTGGGCGTGGCTGAGCGCTGTCTTGAACCTTGTGTAGTAATTTACACCTATGCACAGCTACAACTCTGATATGGCAACACTTTACACCCAGTTCACATTTACCAAGACAATTAGCGGTGGCAAAGCTGGATAAAAGGCTGATATTGGATTCCTTTTGCATTCCCCCTTTCTCCTTCTCAGCACTTGATTTTGCTTCCCCGGAACACCCACAGGTAGTGTCAGAAAACCCAGGGGTGGCAGCTCATCCACCACGGCATCTTTGGATAACTTGCTGTGCTAACTCCCAGGGTGGAATACATTTCAGCAGAGCACAACTACTTCTAACTGCCCCAGGGAATTCATCCTCCAAATAACCTCCCATAGCTTTATCAAGATCTGGAGATGTGCTTTCTTCCCATGCCGATAGATTTTTTTTTTTTTTGCTTGGCCAACAGCGGTACTGAAGTTGAAATGTTTGATGATGTATCCTTGAGAGTTTATTTCTCCAGTTCTCGTTGTGCTCTGCCTTTTGTGCATGTGGACTTACAAAACTGCCAGCGGTGATTTGCAGTGATAAATTTCCATCCCATGCATCTACTAATACTAAAGCAGTGAGGATCTCTGTTCCTCATACAGCCATTTGCAATTAAAACACCAGCACTCTTAACAATCTTCTGCAGCTGGGTTGTCTGAGGTGTGATAAATAAGTGGTGAGTGTAGACCTCTTGCCCTAGTGGTGGCTTGGGTCCCTGTTGTTCTCTGTAGCTGCTGTCACCACTGGAGTTAGCCATCAGCTGAGCCATATGTCTAGAAATCACGGTTGTAAGTACTCCTGGCATTTAATTTCTAATGAGCACTGTGATTGTGGTGTCCCTGGCTATAGACCTTCTCCTGTTGAAGGCAAGTTGAGGTCTCATGGAAGAGCTGCTCTTCCCTGGCTTGCAGGTAAATCCTGGATTTTTTGAGCCTCCTCTCTCCTTTTTGTGCCAGGCTTGGTTCTGAGCCAGTGAGAGCAGTTTCCTGGGCTGGGCATGGAGGTAATTTCTGATGATCCATGAGGAATGGGAGTACACTGGGGATGTGGACAGTGGCTTCTCCCTGATGAGCAGCACAAAGGAAGTGAACTCACCCAAAGTAAACAAGTGTGTACTCTTTTTAAATAAAACCAATTTATCTTTCTTTTAAAAGGAAGCAGATACAGCATTATATAAAGAGATAGATAAGGGTAAGTCTGATGGGTATTTCTCTGGGAAAAGCCCAAGATGCTTACCTCATTATTTCTTGAACTACTTTAAAATCAAATATGTCTTTCCTTTATGACATACTGTCCTCACTGCTGGTGAGGGAACAGACATGGATTGCATTTGCAATGATAGTTAGGAGAGACTGTGGAGTGTTTTGTTTTGTTTTCAATTTCCTGATTGTTTTTACATTTAATTGCTAAGATCTTGAGCCCTGCATGCTTAATTCAAGGTGTCTACAAATGGCCACAGAACAAAGCAGGACTCTATTTCTGCAGGGTTTAGATTTTAGGTGTGTATCGTGGCCTGGGGATTTGGGCTTTTTCTCATGGCTTGTGTTGCAGCTCTTAAATAAAAAAGAAAGTTAGCACTGAAAACTTGCAATCAAACAAACAACAAAAGGGGAAAACTGTATTCCACCCTCTGTAATTTGATCTGTAAGAAATGTAAATCACTCATCCAGAAGAGAGAGATTTTCAATTAGTCTTGTTTTCTTAAACATGCAAATCCCCCAGCCATGTTTAGCAGCACAGTTTTGCCCTAACTCTGCAGAGAATTCCCAAGCAACCTTTAATAGACGGCCATGCCTTCAGGCTTGTCCACTTATGTTTTCTCTCCTGCCTGGGCACAAGATAGATTATGCATATTATTATTCATAAGTGCCACCTATTGAAAGCATAACCACAGGCACGTTTGCAAAGGGTGGGCTTGCCCCAGCTGTCCCCGCTCATGCAAAACATTCCTGCTCTCCGACAGACCTCTCCAAACCATCCCCTCAAAATCCCTGCGATTTTCTTGCCAGACATCCTGGCATGGAGAAGGACTTGCAAAATTACCCATGGACTTTAGAGACAGCTAAAATTAAGGGGGACTTTTCCCCAATTTCCTCCTGCAGAGCAGCTTGCAGCTGATGCTTTTGTAGCCTCTCCCTGACCCCTGAGGCTGGTGGTGCCTTGCAGGGCGCTGGGCAGAAGGCTCCAGGGTGCCAGGAATCATGGAAGGCAGGGATGCCACATTGCTTTAAATATGTGTTCATTAAAGAAATTGATTTCTCTTAGTGGTACAAGAAATAATAATTAGTACAGATGAACAGAGAAGTAAATAGGTAGGAGTCTCACATGAGACTAGTTTGATCATTCTTAGGTAAAGGGTAAATATAACTGCTTTCCTGGTGGCAATGCATGCAGTGTATTTTTTTTAAAAAGAAATATAGATACATTTTTTACTCTGCTTTTGCAAACTAGACCATTGTTCTGTGCATTTGGATATGCTGGTATAAAGAATAGAGCTTTCTCTTCCTCAACTGCACCGGGTACAAGTGGTTTTAAATTATTTAAAAAAAATTATACAATTATGATTTAGGAAGTAGGAATGCTATTTAAATAAATGTTTTGAATGCTGGTGGCTAGAAATAAGCATAGCCCTATGTTTCTACAAAAGGTCAGTTGTGTTTCTAATTACTCTTATGTAAACCAGCTCATGTTTGAACTGCACGGTTATAATTGATATATATGCCTTATTGCCAACGATGTGCATTTTTGATCATGAGAATCTGGACAGCCTTATCATGTCTGGACAGTCTGAATCAACACGTCAATGGATGGGAACCTTTTCAGACTGCTTTTCTGTTATAACAGTTTTATTATGATGTAGCTGCACCAGCTCTGATTGCCTTGCACTGAGACAGGTAAATCTGGGCACCAGCGTGGGGCAGGAGATGTGTGATTTTCAGCCATGGGAAGCTCCAGTACCACAGGATGTGCAACAAAGGAGTTGTAAGCAAGGCCTAGAAATACAGTTGCAATGTCTCACTTAGAAGAACCTTACTGATCTCCAGAGGGAACACAGCAGCCAATAAATGCACAAGACTCTTCTAGAGGCTTTTTTTTTTTTTCCTCTCTTCATGTAAAGGCATGGTGGGAAGTGTTTTCCCTGGTGGTGGATGAGGCTGAGCTGTGTGATAAGAGATGCAGGTGCTTCCTCACCCTTCAAAGGGCTCTCTTTTTTTGGCTTCCAGACAGCAGTGAAGCCCATGGATGCAGCTACAACTGCAGCCCAATCCAAGCCTGGCCAGTGCATTGCTGTTCTCAGGTACTGTCCAAAGAGCAGAGGCAGAATGAAAACTCTGTATCTTTATGAGCTTTTACAATATCCTTTCCCTCGAGGATGTAGGATCCTGAGCATGCTGGCTTTCCTGGGAGGCGGGACACAGGCTGCAGCTGTGGTGTGGAATAATGGGCTCCAGTCCTGACCCAGGAAGCTGGCATTCAGGTGACAGGAGTGGGTGCCTCTCTGCACCCTCTTGGCCCTCAGCCTCTTCGCTGAGCCTGCTCACAAGGGTGCCAATTAGTGTCAGTCACACGGGAAGCTGGTGATGAGGACACCTGTGCACACAGGCCACCACCTCGCTGCCACTACCCCAACACAGCTGTCAGATAGGGACAGCTCTGCCTCTGCTGACCTGCGCCCCTTTGGAGCTGGTGATTTAAGAGGTGAAAGACATAATGTGCCATTACCCATCCCCAGCACAGCCGCTGAATGGCTCCAGAACCCACAGTTTTGGCCTGGGGCCTGGGTCTGTTCTGCTGCAGAGAAAACGCTTGGTAAAGATGCGGTACTTCATCACCCTCTGTGACGCTATGTTGCTCTACAGTGCTGTAGTTTACATTGTATTTCAAAGGCTAGATCAGTCTCCATCCCTCTCCTACCCTCTAACATACAGTGGCTGCTCATTGCTGCAACATTTGTCTTTGTGAACTAGGAGAGGGATAACTCTTTCCTCAAGTAAAGATAAGTATTGCAGAGGATCACCTGTCATTCGTGGGTGTGTATCATACAGTGTGTGGTGTGCACAGATGAACACTTCCACAGGCTTGCAATGCACAAGTGTTTTTATATACGTGTGTACATGTGTGTCTAATGTTAATGCACCTACACACACACAGGGTTGCATGTATTTAGGTTGGCACATGCTCACTGTGTCTGCATCTTCCAGTAGAAAAGCTGTGTTCATATGTGTAGTCTTGCATGCATAAATAGTCAGGAAAAAAACAAAAAAACAAAAACAAGTGACTATAGATAGCATAATAGAAAATGAAAGATTAAGCTGAGAATAGACAGTGTTAATAACTTGGGCTGTTACGTCACCAGTCGAATAAGTTGCCTTATGAAGTGGAAAAGAGCATGTGGAAGTCTGTGAGTAAAGTACGCAGGTGTCACAGGATCTCGCACCCAGGAGCATGTGCTTTTAAAAGTGTGTGTGTGTGTTTTATATATCTGAAAAGGCTCCTTGGGACAGCTGAACACAAAGCCAGTACGTGTTTGTGTTAGGTTGAGACGCTGGCATTAAGATGATTATATGACTATTAGCAGGGCATTATGGCTCCAATTTCACTTAACATCTGAGTTGTTCACATTAAAACATGCCCTTGGCCTGACAAGGCATTACTAACTTGCATTTAATAAAAATAAAATATTACATTTAAAAAAATTGAAAGCTGACAAATTTGATTTAAATGAATACTGAACTCCAGGCAAATGTGTTGCTTGAACTCTGCCTGCTGTACTAGAGCTGACAGGAAGCATTAAAGTAATACTGAGTGGTCAATACGTGATTAAATATCACATGTCAAGCTGAGCAAGAATGTTCCTTCCAAAGAAAATTATATTGTTAAAAGTAAGTGACAAATTCTAAGCAGCTCCTTCAAATTCATAAAGACATGTGAAAGAATGGAAGTGTGCTTGTAATAAACCAGGATCTCTGCAGGAAACAGAGAATATAGAGTCTCTTGCACAGAGCCATATAGAGCATCTACAGGTAATCAGACAAAAAAGATTGCACATGTTTGAAGCAATAAATTTCCTTTGCATTTGCCATCGAACATAAAGAGAAGAGACATGGTACATTTTCACACCATGTTTTCATCTAAAAGCTTTTCCTGTCGTGCTGTTCTGTCTAAAGGGATTATTTATTTATATAGAGACTCTAGAATCTATATATGTAGATACATACTTAGATATAAATTTAACATGCTAGAGCAATCATGAGCAGTATTTAGAGTAAGAAAATTAAAACTAAGATTTTAAAACCAATAATTGTAATAGAAATAATAAATGCCCCCTTGCTATTAGATGTTTGGGAACACTCGTGCTTCATGGCTATAATCTGTTTTCCAGCTGGGAGAACATGCTTAAACATGATCAACTTTCATGATGTGTTTGCTGAAAGAAATACATAGATGTCATTGCTCCCCTCGTTTCAGCAGGATCAATCCAGGATTACCAGGGTGCAATAAGGGCAGCATCCAGCAGTCTATTTAGATTAGACGTAGCAATAAAATATTGGGATCTACAGCCTCAGACAAATTACTTTATATGCTTGGGTCAAAAGGTTACCAAAGCCAGGTGAGATCTGAGACCTATTTATCACTGCCTGAGCTCAAATTAAGTTTTAAATATTGTCAGAAATGAAAAACTGCTACCAGATGGTGTCAAGTTCATTTGTCTCACTGTGCTCAGAAACTGTCTTTTACCTCCGTCACAGTATCTGCTATCCTGCATTAGAGGATGCCTGTCAGAGAACCTCCTTTAGCAGAGCAGTAGGGGCCCTGTTTGGTCTTTGCTTCCTGATTACAAGATGGATGTGTTGCACTTCTGGGCTATGTGGCTATAGGGGATCTTTGCCATGTGTTTGGATCTGAGACATGGTCCTTCATACAAAGCAGCGTCCTGCAGAACAGAGGTTGGGTGGTGAGGTTTAAGGCTTCGTTTGCTCTTGATTGAGAAACCTGCTGTTCTACCCACCTGGTCTGAGGAATGTGATTTGTTGGTCTATAGAAAGAGGCACTTGAGGATGAAGCCTTTGAATGTGGCACATGAGTACAAAAGGCCATGAAGCTTTGCCATGCAGGCAGAGCTGGCATAACCATCCATCTTTTCCTCTGTGCCCGTTTCCGTTGCATGGCTGTGAGGAGTGTGCCACCCTGTCTGTTGCTGTCGTCTCCTGAGCAAAGGTTGGGAAATGTTTTAGTTTATAGTGTTCAAGGGAAGACAAAACGACATCTGTCAGTTTTATACTTTTCCTCTCTCCCTTGCCCATCTGCTCTTCTTCCCGAGCCCTGCCTTCAGCTCTGGCTTCAAGCACAGTGTTTGAGCTCTCCAGCAGCAGGGAGTTTCCTGAGGCAGGAGGGTCAGGGTGTCCCTGGATCAGGGTTTACTCCACTCTGATGTGCATTTATGCTGGCTGTCTCAAATATCCCTGCAAGATGGGTTACTGCCCCTGCCCTGGGAGGTTAGAAGGCCCAGGCAAGCAAAGGTCCTGCTGGTGGGGAGAAGAAAAGCAGCAACCAGCAGCACATGAGGCTCTCCCCAGCAAACCTGGCCTCCTGGTGCCAGCGTGCCTGAAAATTCTGCTTATTATGGGTACCACATACTGCTCTGGGGGTGTAGGCATGGCAGAGAGTTGGGCCTGAGTAAAGGTATAGTATGTTTAGAGTGATCGCTTCCTACCAAGTCACAGAACCTTAGATTTGTCCCCAGTAGTCCTGTCTCAAACACTTTTTTTTCCTGGTTGTATGAGTAGAGGAAAATGCAGCAGTTCTGTTAAGTTCATTGTACCTAGATGGGCCTTCTCTACGTGTAGAGGCTATGGGAAGATAGCATTGTATTTCATGGTAGAAGTAAGACCAGAAGAGTGGTGCAAGAGATACTCAGAGTTCTGCTGTGCCCTTTGCAGGGGGTGGTTTGAGCTGGAAACAAGCGGTTGTGTGTTACTGCAATAGCAAGGGAATTGCTGTCTGAAATTGGGAAGAAATCAAAGCCCAATAATGGGTAATTTTCTCATGGGAAATTGATGTGCTGTGTTTTGGGCTGGCTCATTTCTGCACTAACACTGGGAATGGTATTTCACTGAAGTAGGAGAACTGTGTGTTTTTTTGACCATAGGCTACTGAAATAGGGTCAGAGCTTGCTAGGTAAACACCATGGTTTTATTACCTTCATGCCTCCTCTGCATGTGGGAAGCATACTGGTCTCACTTCCAGCACCCAGTTTCCTGTGGGACTCAGGAGCCAAAGTTGTGGAGGGGTCTCTGGACATCCCTTGCTGTGGGAACAGGCTGGAGCCACAGCGAGGGCCCCAGCACTGCATGGCCAGCCAGCCTGAGCTGTTTGGCTCTGCGTGTCCTCCTGCTTCACACTTCTGCTGAAGAGAAGAAATATTTTTGTCATCAGGGCAGGTGCCGCTGCAGCCAGGGAGTGAGAGTGTGTCCATTTGGGATGCAGATGAGATGGTTCCCAGCAAACAGAAGGATGAGGTAAAGTGGGACACACTAGCAACAAGCAAATTATCAAGCCTGTAAGCAGAAAGATTGCAAATGTCTCCTGGTTTCTTAACTTATTATTTTTGGCAGGGTTGCATATGTTCTCTGTGCTTGTTCCATGAATCCAGCTGATTATTATTCCAATCACCAGAGGAAGAGAGAGTCACATTAATTTGTAGTAATTAATAGCACTGATGCATTTGACAGCGCATGTTAACAAGCCTCTTTGATTGTTTGGATCTCTAACTGCGGCCCTTCTTGTTTGCATCTCCTCCGAGGAATTCATAATATCAAAGCTTAACGGTATCTGATACTTGTCAAAATGCAATTTATAAAAGTTTAATTCTTTTATTGATTTAGTTTGGTTTTGATGCCTGCAGAGTCAGCTCCCTTGACAGAACTTAGCGGATTCAAATGCTTGTCACCAGCTCGGCCTCCTTTTTGCAGGGAACAATTGCCATAGGCCAAGCCAACAGGCATGGTTTAATTGCCATTAATTAAAAGCATAAATCTCTTTTTTCTTCAGTTGCTCTGCTCTTAAAGGGGGCTGCATCTCTCTCTCTTTTCCTGTGTTTGTCAGAACACCTTCTGGCAAGCAAAGTTAACCCATTCCGTCCTCCCAAGCACTTTCTGGAATAA
>NC_067288.1:15062500-15095000 GCF_020740795.1 Apus apus
CATCCAGCCCTGGGCTGCGGCCGCACGGGCTGCAGCTGTCCCGCATCCACTCCCGCTGCCCTCCGTGCCCACGTAAGATATCAGTAGGTGGTGGAAGACCTTTTGAGTGCGATGCCCCCGCGTAGGGCTGATCTGGCCTCTGGGAACCCGAACCTGCCCGCAGTGCCAGCGGAGGAGCAGAAGATGCCGAGGCTGTTGGCGCTGCGGGGCCCGGGGGGAGCGGAGCGGCTGGCACGGGCGGGTCTCGCCGCCGCTTTCCCCCAGAATATTTCTGCACAATGGAGCCGAGGATTAAAAAAATAGGAGGAAGGAAATGAAAGGTGTTCATTCTTCAGGAACATGACTTTAAGCCCTAAATCCCTATTCCGGGACGGGGAAGTGTATTGTGAGTTAAAGGATTATGCTAGTGTAGCATATTACCCCGGATCCCGCATTCCCCTAGGGATAATTAGGACATACTTTAGATAAATTGCAAACCAAGACAGCAGGATAAATACGGCTGCTGCGGGCTGCTTGCCTGCTGCAGCAAACTTGCCTGTGCATTTGCAGAAATTTAAATATTTCCTTTTCTCTCGATCTTTTATTTTGTTCCTCTGTTTCCTCCCTTCTTCTGCTGTCCCCTTTTGCTCTCTTGTTCCTTCGAGTGCCCCGATCTGTAGGGACATGCTGGCAGAGGTCACTCAGCCGTGCCGCCAGCCCCGCTCACACCAGGCCGGCAGGGCCTGCGCTGCCTCCGGCCCCGTCGGGGACAGCGGGGGCGGCCGCCACCGCCGCCCAGCGGTCACGGGATGGCCCTGCACCTCCTCCGGGCGCGCAGCCCCCGCTCCCTCGCCAGCTTCCGGGCCCAGACCAAGCGCCTGAAGCCCTCGGGCAAGCCGTACGCCCGGCTGCCCCCCGGCTGCCCGCGGGCGGCGGTGGGCGACGCGGGGACGTCGGGCAGGAGCGGGGGACCCTCGGTAGTAGCGGGCTGCCCGTGGGCAGGGTTTCCTGCCGTCGAAAAACTTATTTCGAATTGGAGGAGAGGGGCCGCGTCCTGACCCGCTACGGAGCACAGAGAGGGCCGGTGCGCTGCAGGTGTGAGACCGGGGACTGGGGAAGACCAGGCGAGGCGAGGCGGCCCAGAAGCTCCTCGGCTTCCCCCACGAAGAAAGGCTGGGCCAGCTCTCCGCATTAGTACCCCTCCTGTTGTGGTGCGGCTTCTCACCCTGCACCGCTGCCCCGAGGCTGCTGGGTCTTACGTCGGATCCAACCGCCCGCAACGACTTACCGGCCCGCCGCGGCTTCCCACTTCTCCAGCGCTCCCCATGCGCTCCCCAGCCCCCGCCGTAGCTCTGAGCGGGACGGTCTCCCCTGCGAACAAACCGGGGAGGGAAACGAGGTGACGGCGCCCCGGCGCTGCCACCGCACCCTCGCAGCTCTGTACAGAACAGGGCAGGGCACTCCTGGCAGGCAGGACGATGAGGGAGTTAGAATGAACCCTCGTGTCCTCGCTCTCCCAATCCTCGTCCCGGGCCTGTGACGGGCTCCCGGTGTGTTAAGGGGCGGATGTGCCAGCGGCCCCACACCTGAGGCATCAGCCAGTGCCGTCGTTGAACGCTAGCTCTAGAAAAATCTCCCTAGAGCTCATTTTGCCCTAATCCAGCTCTGCGCCCGCATTGCCATGCCCCGTCCCCCAAGTTTTGGGGCCGCGGCTGCCGATTTCGGGGCTTGTCGCCTCTGGGGGCTGCTGGAGGCTGGGAGAGGAGATGTCGAGCTGGGCTTCATAGGAGCCTGGAAATGGGAACTTCGTACTAAAACACTGTTCGGAGAACTCTAAATCGTTCATTACCGCCTTGATAATTGCTCTGCTAATTAGGTTGACACGCCACTTTATCAGGATTAATATGACGTCTTGTCACTGACACTTCCTATTACTCTTAAATTCAACCAGGGAACCGTCCCAGGAACACTGGGTCATGGTCTCCGGAGGATGCGATCCCGGGGAACCGGGGCCCGACGGGGCGGCGGCGAAGACGGGCGCGGGAGGCGGGGGGGATGCTCGGAGGCGCGCCCCCGCCTCCCTCCCGCGCCTGTCCCCGCCGCCGCGGATTGGCTGCCGTCCTCACTGCGTCAGCCCCCGCTCGGCCTTCCGCCAATGCGGGCGGGCAGCGGCGGCGGCAAAACCCCGGGTTTATAATAAACGGCGGGAGGGGGGAACGCGGCGGCCGTGACGTCACGAGGGGAGTCGCCGCCGCCGAGAGGAGCTCGGTGGGCACGGGCGGGCGCGCCGCAGTGGCCGGTGTCCGCCCCGCTCCGCGCCCGCAACTTCCCGCAACAAAGTTGGGTAGCCGTGAGCCGGCCCCGGCGGCGATGAGGTTCTCGGCTGGGGCCCCGTGTTAAGTGCCGCCTGCGCCGCCGGTGCGTGGGTTGGGGTAACCCGCTTCACCCCCCCGCTCCCCTCCCCTCCCTCCTTCCCCTCCACCCCCGGTGCGACCCCCGCGGCCGTCCCCGGGGATGCGGACGCGGCGCTAAGCGGTCCGCCATGGAGGGGCCGAGCGGGTCCAGCTTCGGGATAGACACGATCCTGTCGGGTGGCAGCACCGGCAGCCCCGGAGTCATGAATGGAGACTTTCGATCTCACGGCGACGGCCGGCCGGCGGATTTCAGGAGCCAGGCCACGCCGTCCCCTTGCTCGGAGATCGACACGGTGGGGACGGCGCCCTCGTCGCCCATCTCGGTGAGCATGGAGCACCCCGAGCCGCACCTGGGGGTGGCGGAGAGCCTCCCGCCGCCGCCGCCGCACCACCTCCACCTCGGCCCGCACCCGCCGCCGCCTCCGCCGAGTTTGCAGCCGTCTCCCCCGCAGCCGCCGCCGCCCCAGCTGGGCTCGGCCAGCTCCGGTCCTAGGACTTCCACATCTTCTTTTTTAATTAAGGACATTTTGGGCGACAGCAAACCGCTGGCGGCGTGTGCACCTTACAGTACCAGCGTCCCCTCTCCTCATCACACCCCCAAGCAGGAGGGCAGCGCGGCTCCGGAGAGCTTCAGGCCCAAACTCGAGCAAGAGGACGGCAAAGCCAAGCTCGACAAGCGCGACGACACACAGGGCGACATCAAATGCCACGGTGAGTACGGCCGGGCCTGGCCCCATACGGCTTCGGCCGCCGCAAGAACCGGCGCCGCGGCGCCCGGCTGCATCGGTGCAACAGAAATGGGGGGAACTTTGCGGTAGGAGCGCTCCGGTCTGCAGGGGCTGGTCGGTGATCCCTGCTATCGCGGGTTTAATATCGGTAGGAAATTAAATAGGTTTTAAATCTTTTTCCCCCCTCTCTATTGGCCTTTCCTCCTTTATATAAATAATAAACATATATGCGTGTATATATAAAAAAACTTCCCTGTTTTTAAGGAAATAGCCGGAGCAGTAGGACCGCGTTAGAAACCAAAACGTATTTATTTTTAATGCAAATGCGAGTAAATGATTCTCCAGCTTTCTAATAACCGGCAGCTCAGCTGCACTTGCTGCCTTAAGCCTTTTAATTTCTGCTCATTCGATTTAAAACAAAAATAAGGAAAAAAAATCCCACTTCCCCAAAACCAATAACCAAAACCGAATAAACAAAAAAACTTTTAATTAAGAATAAATATAATAATTAAAAAAAATCAACTCGCAATAGGCAGGGGAAGCTTGAAGGGCTTTGTGCGTTTTGCAAAACACTCGGGTTTTCCTCTCGCCGGGATATGAAGGTTTATTTCTCCGATTTTTATTATTTTTAATCACGGATTTCCTTCTGATGGGGAAGCCCCCGCCGTGCGGGGTTCGTAAGTGAAAATAGAGATGTGTGCGTGGAGAAAGGAAGGGGAATGAAGGAAGGAGAAAAGAGCGAGCAAAGGCGAGACAGGGAGATGGGCTATTTTCCCTGCGGTGCCAGCGGAGCTGCCCTCCCTCCCCCGCAGCCGCCCCAGTTCAGCCGAGAGGCGACAGGACACATTTTTCTAATTTTGCCCCATTGAGATATTTTTACTAGGCTGAAGAGAAGCGATTGTGCCTCTCATTTTGCTCTTTTAGCATTAGCATAAGAGTGCCCAAACCAGATGTACGGTCTGGTCTGGCTATTTTTGTGTGCACCAACCTCCCCAGTGGGTCAATTAGGGAGATTATTGTTCTTCCTGCGGGGAAGATCAAGGAGCGCTACAAACCCGGGCCCGAGCAGAGCAGGATTGACTTATCGATTTCCTGGCGTTTCGGGCCGGGGGAGAGGGCGAGAAAATAACGAAAGCCCTGTAGCTGGCAAGCGGAGAGTGTAAATCCTGCCGTCCCCTGGACGAGCTCACTGCCGCCCCACGCTGTATTTGACTGTTCCTTCCATGCCACAGAGGAGTCCCCCGGGAGGGGTCGGTGGGGCCCGGTAACCGCGGCGGGGCGGGGGCCCAGCCGGTGTCCCGCCGGCTCTGACCGCGCCTCGGCTCGCTCGCAGGGACAAAGGAAGAGGGGGACCGGGAGATCAGCAGCAGCCGGGACAGCCCGCCGGTGCGGGCCAAGAAGCCGCGGAAGGCGCGGACCGCCTTTTCCGACCACCAGCTCAACCAGCTGGAGCGCAGCTTCGAGCGGCAGAAGTACCTGAGCGTGCAGGACCGCATGGATCTGGCCGCCGCCCTCAACCTCACCGACACGCAGGTGAAAACCTGGTACCAGAACAGGAGGTAAGTCGGGCGGCGGTCCGGGGACTCCCCGGGGAGCCGGGAGTGGGCTGGCGGGTTGCGCTCTGCTCCTGCCCCGGGACCCCGAGGCAATACGGGGAGCGCCCGGCGGCTGCCCCGCGCCCTCCCCGGCGACGGGCTGCGGGGTCCGGTCCCTGTCTCCGCTGCCGTAATTTTCTGTCTCATTACATACGGTTGCAGCCACCCTAATTCTGTCGAAATCCATTAGTGTCAGAGCGCTGCGATCTAACCGTGTGCCGTGGTTATTAATTTGGCCGCAGTTGCCGTGTGCATGTGCTGGGGGAGGAGGGTGGAGCCGGCCACGGCCTGGGGGTCGCGCCGTGTGCGGGCCTGCAGGGCCGGTGCGCCTTGTCGGGGCACTGGTGATACGGGGCCGTGTGGGGACAGAGGGGCCCAGCCGCCGGCGGACCCCCGCGGAACCGGGCTGGGCTCCCCGTCGCGGCTCCCTCCCTGCAGCCGCATCTTGTTCCTTCCGGCAGGACGAAGTGGAAGCGGCAGACGGCGGTGGGCCTGGAGCTGCTGGCCGAGGCCGGGAACTACTCGGCCCTGCAGAGGATGTTTCCTTCGCCCTATTTCTACCACCCTAGCCTGCTGGGCAGCATGGACAGCACAACGGCGGCCGCGGCGGCTGCGGCCATGTACAGCAGCATGTACCGGACTCCCCCCGCGCCGCATCCCCAGCTCCAGCGGCCACTGGTGCCGCGGGTGCTGATCCACGGGCTGGGGCCCGGCGGGCAGCCAGCCCTCAACCCCCTGGCCAACCCCATGCCCGGTACTCCGCACCCCCGGTGAAGCGGCATCGCGGTCCCGCAACGAGCCCTTCCCCTCCCCGTCCCCAGACAAGCCCCAGCACCGCAGAGGAGAAAGCGAGGAGAAGCCGAGGGGCAGGAGCTTCTGCAGGCAGCCACCGGCCACCGAGGGAGGCGATCAGTCAGAGCAGGGACTCTTGAACCGTGAACCCAGAGCCGAGCCCGTAAGTGAAACGACTACACGCGGGGGAAGGCAGGCAGAGCCGCGGGGCGACCCGCCGACCTCGGCTCCTGCGAGGCAGAACTTGGAGCTCGGAGAGAGAGAGGGACAGAGGGGGAGGAGAGGGAGAGGGAGCCCGAGCCCGCCGGAGAGACTAACGGCTGCGGAGGACGGAGGGAATGAGAGCGCCTCGACCCCCGTCCGGCGGAGAAGATCGGGGGAACGGAGAACTTTGCACTGATTTTTCTCATGACCTTTTTTCTTATTGAAAAGTGGCATGCTCCCTAATGCGAACAGAATTGTACAGACCGAGTGCTGAGTGCTATATCATATTTATTATATGTCGTCCAAAAAAGGAAAAAAAAAAAATCACTTCTATACGTTAGTTTAAAGCGAACGAACGTGATTCTTCCCTCTCCCTTTTCATGTCTTTTTGGATTAAGTAAAATAAATGCTTAGATGACAAAATATAGATTTTTTTTTTTTTGTGACTGAAAAATTACAGGGAAAACAAACAAGCAAACAGAAATAAACTTTATCTTTTTTTAACAAACATTGAAATTCAAGGTAGCTAATTTCCCCCGTGGACGAGAATGCAAGAAATTCAGAGTGGAAAAGGCAAATGCCACATTATTTCTTTTGAATTTTAAGTTCGTTTTTTCATAGCCGGTGCTATTTTTTACTATTTGTATTTTAAAGGAAAACAATTCTCCGCGCAGGTGTCACGCCCCTCCCTGTTATTTTAAGCACCTGGACAGGGCGGCTGCGGGTATCCGGGGGAGGCGGTGGGCAGAGTCTGTGGCCACGGCTCCGGCCCCTGGGGCAGGTGCGGCGGGGCCGTGCGGGGCCTGGGGACGCGACCCCGTCCCGGCAGCTGTCTCCGCACCGAGCTGGGACAGGCAACGAGGGCTGGCGGTCGGGGTGAGTAACGAGGGGAAACAAGAAGGCAGGGAGGGCGGGCAGGGAGGTCCCGGTGGACACGGAGAGCCCAAGCCACACCGGTCTTTGATCTTTGTTGCTTCGCCCCCGCCCCGCCTTCCCCTGGCGGGCCGCCTCCCTCCCGAGCCTCTCTGGGCCCTGGGCCGCCAGGTCCCGTGGGGCAGAGGGGACCGGAGAGGGGGCGTGGGTCGGGGCTGCGGGCTGTGACCCTCCACCAGGCTCCGGGGACGACTCTGGCCCCAGTCTTTGGAAGTGAACACCTCCCTGCGAAATTAGAAAGTTATACAGCAATTACCTATAAAACATTCATAAAGTCCAATATTATCTTCTCCTCTGAGGGTTTGTCTCCCCCCCCCGCCTTTTCCCCTCCCCTCCTCTCTCGTGCTTTCCCTTTCTTTCCAGAGAAAAGGAAAAAAAAAGGGGGGGGAAAAAAAAGAAAAATATGAGCCTCCAGGCACGTTTATTTGGGCTTTTCTAATTAGCGAGCGGCTTCCCGATTTCTCTGCTAATAAATTCGCTTTAAAACCATATTGACCTCTGCCTTGATCTAACAAAAGGGGAGCGGGTCGGGAACGCCCACCTCGTTTTCTGCCCGTGTTGCCGCGGCCGCTGGCTGCTCCCCCGCGCCTCTGCTGCGGGGCCCAGATTACCCCGGGCGGGAGAGACCTGAGAGCGGGGCCCCGAGTGGCCGGGGCAGTTCGCCCCGCCTCGCGGCTGAGGTTTTCCCCGGAAACTCATCCTATCTGGGCTGGGAAAGGAGGTAGGAAATTTGGGCTCGGTTAGCGCCCTTTTCTCAGTCTAAAACACGAATTCTGGGGTTTTGTTTTTGTTTCTGTTTTCTCCGGAAAGGAGGCGACCCGGCTGGAAAAGCTGGTACCAGCTCGTTGTTCTTTTCGATGGCTAAATTTGGGCTCGGTTTTGTCTGCACAAAGTGGCTGAATAGTAGTGAGAATAAGGAACGAAAGTTCATGCAAAATAGATGAGTGTCCCCTAATTCACTCCTCTCAGGCAGGACCTGCCCGGGTCAGTGAGTTGCCTGCCTGGGCAGGGGCTGGGGGCTGCCGGTGCTTTGGCAACGGCTGCGGGCAGGGGTCTGCGAGCAGGAGAGGAGCGAGGAGAAGGGAGCGCGGCCGGGCTGGGGGCTGCTGCTTTCGTGTCGGACGGTGCCTAACGCAGAGTCTGCCCGTGGGAGAGGAACCGCGACCTCCCTGGAAATGTATTTCCAAGCGCAAATGGAAAGTGTGTGTGAGCGGGAAAGAGAGCAGGAATTGGGAATTGTGGTGGGGTTTTTTTGTTCCCCCCCCCCCCCCCATCTGAGAAGCTGGGCAGGAAAAAAGAACCCTCCTTAATTTGTCCCGCTCGTAGTTTGCATCGGGAAGGAGCCGATCCGGGGACAGGCTGCCCCTGAAGCTGACCAGCCGTGTCGTTCTTTCAGGGAAAGGCTACCTTGGTTGTTTTAAAAAATCAAACCAACCAACCAACCAAAACCACCCAAAACAAACCCCAAACAACCGAGCACATGGGCGCGCATTTCAGCACTCTGCGGCAGGACAAAGAGCCGGGGGCCGGGCCGAGCTCCCCAGGGTCGCCTCCCCGCGGTCTGGCACGGGGCAGGACCGGGCACCGCTGGCGTTCCTGCCCCACCGATGGCCGTGCCTTCCCACCCGCGCCCTCCAGGTTTTGTCCTCCTTCCTCCCCAGGTAGCTGCTTTCGTCTTGGCCGCCCCCAGACGTGGTACCGAGCTGCTGAATTCCTGCAGTCCCGGCTTCCCCCTCGCCCGGGCCGGAACCTGCTCTCGGCCCTGAATGTGGACAAATACCCAAACCCATCTGTTGCGAGAGCAACGGGCTCTCCCAGCCTTAAACCGCGGGAAGTGTTGGCTGTTGGTTTGCTGAGCGTGGAAGCCAACCGGGAGGCTGTAGAAGAGTGGTGTGTAAGTGAAGGGCCGCGGCAGCCTTAGGGTACCGGGGGGTGTTTGCTCCCTCCCCGCGCCAGCCGTGTCCCGCACGGAGCCGGGCGGTCCTGTCCCCTCCGGCCGCGGGGACGCGCTCCCCGACCCGCCCTCAGCACCACGGACAGCTCCCGGCGGCACTGGCTGCCCGGCCCGGCGGGACCCGGGGCTCGGGAGCCGGGACTGCCGGGCAGAGAAGGGAGGGCTTGGCGGGCTCCTTCCTCGGCGCTTGCCTGCAGACAGTGATGAAGATGGAAGAGGTTGAAGCAGGTTCCTGCTGCCTTAGCGCCGCCTGGCTCGTCTCTCCGCCACCCACAGGCCGGGAGAAAGCCCTAGTCCTGGGCCAGGCCCCTCGGTCTGACAACACGGAGCCCGGTCTGCATCCCGAGGGCTTTGCCTCGGGTGTTTGAGTGTTGTCCCCGCTCCAGACGAAGGGGCCCAAAGTGGGACAGGGCTGCTCCGCTCCTGCCCGTGTCGCTCCGGGTCGACACCGGTGCCGCTGCAGGCGGGATGCAGGAGCCCTTTTGGTAGCCTCTTCCCCTGTTCCCTTTTGGTTTGTCTCTGCTAGGTCCTGGCTGTGTGTTTTGTACTTGGGCACGACACGGGAAGCTCCTTCGGGGAACCCCTTGCGTTGCTCAGGCAGGTTTTCGCAATTCGTTGCAGCCTTCAGATCCTGGCTGAGCCCTCGCAACAGCAGAGCCGCGGGCACGATTTTTCTTGAGGGATGCAGCAGCAGGATCATATTTAATTACTCCCTCCTCCCGGAGGATTAGCTTGGCCATCATTACAGAAGAAAGTGAGAAGGGGGCCTTCCTTGGGCTAGGGATGAGCACTGTCTGCGCCGCTCCGAGGGTGCCTGCCCTGGCGCCGGGGTGACAGCTGGGTGCTCTGGGACCAGAATTCGCGCTCCCAGCCGGGCAAGTGAGACAGGCTCAACCAGTGCTGGGAACCAGCGAGCAGCATCGAGCAAAATTCCTTGCCCGTCCTGCTTTACTCAGGTCGTGTTCACACGGGCCAAAAGAGCCCGCGTATAACGCCGTGTTAGCGCTCCGGCTCTGTCTACTGCTCCCACAGCTTTTACTGTGTGGGTTTTTTTGTTGTTGTTGTTTGTTGTTGTTGTTTTTTTTTTTAAGTGCAGGAAGGCTTTTAACCTTTGTTATTTTATCCCTTTCCAGAGCTTATCTTCCTCCAAATTCACAGGATGCTTCTGTGCAAACGCACGTTCTAGGTCGCCCTAACTCTTATTGCAGCCCAGGGCGTGGAGTGGGTGCAGCCAAGCTAAGCTCACCTGTGAGAAGGGTAAACTCCTTCATAATATTAGAAATATCCCCAGTCCGAAGGTGACAGGGATGGGCAGCAAATAACCGTTTCAGGCTGAAATTACACGGCTTTCTCCTCCCTCTTTATTCTGTCCTGCTACTAAGCCCACGTCTCCCGTCAGTGACACCACCGGGATCCTTCCTCGGTAACCGCTTTATCGTGGAACCCCATTTGCAAGGAAAGGGGGACACAGCAAACTTGACCTGTCGGGACGGCCCAGCACCCTCGTCCAGCGGGAGGAGCCTTCTGCTCCGCCTCGGGGACGGCATCGAAATGAGCCCCACGGTCCCTTGCGAGGGGCAGCTGAGGGGGCTGGAGACCCCCCGGGGGAGGCATGAGGCGAGGGCCGGGCGGGCGGCCCCCGAGGGCGCCGCTACCCGGAACTCCCGTTTCGCAGAAAAGCCCCTGAATTTCGTTCCTCCCTTGGGCTGCTCCCGTCTTCGAAGGAGCCGTGGGGCAGCCGGAGCCAGTGCCTGTGCCTGCGTTTCTCCGGCCGGAGAGCAGGTCCAGCGGAGCCCCTGTCACATCACAACTCCGTTTCCATATTCATATGCCCTATTTTTCACGAGCCGCTTCTATTAATGGAAGCGCACAGACGCCGGTCCTCAAAATTAGAGGATTTCAAAGGAACCCAAGCGAGGCACTTCGCGCCGCCAGCAAGGGCTGAGGGGGGCGTGAGGGGGACCCCGGGGGTCTCCCGCCACCGCCGCGCCCGCCCCCGGCCTCCCTCCTCCTCCGTGCCGTGCCCAGTGGGTCCTGCGCTGCGGCGGCGGCAATACCTCTCCCCTCCCTCCTGGCCCGGGCATGCAGAAGTTGTCCGAGGCTGTCGTGTTCCCTTGTCTCTGGGAGCCCATGTAGGGAGCTTTAATTGACACATTTTCAAACGGAGGTAATGGTGGGGATGTCTTAGTAATTACCTTAATGAGATAACACCTTTCCTTCCCTCAACCTACTCATTATCACACTGCTTGTTCGAATTCCAACTACAAAGAGCTACACTTGGAGAGAAAAAAAAAAAAAAAAAAGAAAAAAAAAGGATGAAGGGACAGGAGCTCTGATTTTTTTTGGCGGTCTAGTCCCCTTAAAACAAGTTCCTTGCATGGATCTTAAGTGTACCAAGAGATAACTGCACCCGGTTCCAGGAAAGGTTGGCTAGAAGTAAACTAAACGTCTGGGGTACCCCTTAATTATTCTTGGTCGGCTTCTTTAGCTTGACCTGTAGGGATGCGAGGGTGTCAAAGTGATGAATTTTAAGATGTTGGGCTGTGAAGACGTGCAGCTGCAAGACTGATGGATTTAGGAAGGGAATGGTAACAAGGTTAGCTGCATGTGAAGTGTGAATTGAGATTTTTGCAAAGAGACTGTGATTGCAGATGGGCATAATGTTGTACCCTTGCATGAAATCTTGCTATTATTGTATAATGGTCAGACAGAGTGTGAAATGACTTATTACTTTACTTTTATTCTTTAATGAAGTTGGGTATAGAAGGAGAACTACCAGGAAATCGATAGCAGTGGTGCAGAGAAACTATATGACAGGTGCTGATCCATTAAATATTTATTTAGCTCCTTGTTCCCCTGCACCCCAAATTTTTTTGCTATTTCATCATGTGAACGAAAATGCAACTAGTAGATCTAGACAGAGAAGATGTTCAGAAAGAGAGTGCTATTTTCTTTGCCATCTTCACTTTCTGCAGTATATGTGAAGTGGAAGTTTCTGTGTGGTAATGCAGTATCTACATCTTCTATGTAAAATGTTGCAACAGAGATACCTAGATCCAGGTGGTGCACATGTGGTTTCTAGACACGTTTTCAGCTGTATTTATCTTCTAGACCTTCATGAATGCATGCAGTGATTTGTGCACTGTTATTACCCCATGTAAATTCAAGTGGCCTCCTCTACAGCTTGAGATGCATATGAAAATACCTCTTGCCTCCTTCCATACCAAGCACAGGTGTCCACATGGACAGTATAATTCTAAAACCATGCAGCACAGTATCTGTCTCTGCTGCCTGCACAGCAGCATGTGGGCATGTTCAGGCATCTAGAGTAGGTGGGCAGCTTAGCTGACATCATACCACTTGCTTCACACACAGTCAGGGCAAAACACCTATTACCAGAATTCACGATTCTGTTGTGCAGCCACACTGGTCTCTAGGAGTATGCAGTGACAAAAAGGAACTGGTGCTCCTTCCTCTGGATGCTGTTCTAAAAAAAAAAAAGATTCCCCAGGTGACTAACCTCAGGACACCACTCTTAAGAACTATTTGACAAATCCTGGACTTAGTGAGTTAACCCTCTCTCAGAGAGCAGCTTCATCTCCCTGCTTGAATACACAGTAGAAATGCAGCTTCTCACACACCTTCCCCTATGGCAGGATGCAGCTGATGGCTTGGAGAACTTTCTGAGCTGGCACCTGTCCTGCAGTGCACTCCCCAGACTTCATCCCTGGAGCCAGGACAATCCTTTGTTGAGAGCCTGTCTGTGAGGTTTTGCCCTATATTTTCTATGGAGTCTGGCACTGTTACTTTTTTAATCTGAGGTCAGGAAGAAGTAATGTGTAGCAAACTCGGGAATAATTGCCTAACTGTTCTGCATTAGCATACAGGGTAATAATGATTGCAGGATTGTGTGAAACAGAGAACATGTCTGAGGCCTCATCTTTGCCCTCACACTAGTCTTTCAGATTTGCTTTCGATATTCCTGCCTTGGTGTCTGAACAAGTACAGGGTTCCGGGCTTGAACCCTGTTTTCGTTGAGTAACAACACCCTGTTGTGCAGATGGCTCTCTTCTCTGGAAAAAAAGACCTCTGCAGTACACACAGTATTCTTCTAAAGTGGAATACTGACCTAATGCAACACTTCCCATGCAAGTGGTAAAAATGCACTGAGGAGAATAGGAGGTCCCTCATGTCACAAAAAGGCACAAAGTAGCTCCCTGATAGGTTTATAGACTGATAGGTTAGGAGTCGTGCTGTAGCTTTAAACACTTCTGTTTTCATTGTGTGAAGGTGAAAGAAAAAAATCCTGAAACTTTGCAAGGCTGCCCTATAAAAGTGATGTTTCAGTGCCTGAGTGCCTAGAAAGACAGGATGCCATGGCAGATGCTCTGCTACTCCAGCACTGCATGGGAAGAAAAGTGTGCAGCATCCCTTGGACTGATGCTTTAAAGCAAGACAGAGCAATCGCAAAATGAAGGCTATCAAAAAACCCTGTTTTGCAGATTTGCCACTAGTAATTTGGCCAGATCCTGTGGGTTCAAGTACTGTCACTGCCCCTATATTAAAACAACTAGGTATTTTGCCTTATAAGTTGCTAAATAATTCTGACTTAATATTTCATCAGAAGCATAGAGGGGTCTATTGGGAAAAAGCAGCAAAACGTGTCTGCAATAGAGCCCTGGTATAGACACTGACAGCTCCAACCCGTACTCCTTCGTATAAGCTTGATGAATCAGTGGGGTTTTCTGCCTAAAACCGAGGGATGCAAGGTAAGCATGCTGACAACTTCTTATTTATTTCACTCTCTAGCAGTCTTTTCTTTTTTCTTCCTTTTCCCCCTTTCTCCTTTCCCTCTTTCCTCTCTCTCTGCTTTCCTCTCTCTCTGCTTTCCTCTCTCTTCCCCTCACTCTGTTTTGCTGAGCACTCAGCTGCTCACATTTCCTGGTGGTGGCCATGGGCAGCCTGCCTTGGCGTGCTGGTGTGTGGCTTGAGCAACACAGCATGAAGTGTGTGTAGCAAAGTAGTGCCTCTTCCATGGAGACTAAGCTCATTACAGTACAGTATTCTAAAACATGCTTAACCTCTCCAGTCCTGGGTGTTGTATCCCAAATCTACTGCAGAGCATGGACACCCCAATTAGCACTTACAATGCACTGTTGACATTTCTCTGGGCCAGCCCAACAGGAATAATTAGATGCGATATCTAACAGAGTAATTTTTTTTTTCCCAGCAGAGGGTACACTGCAAAATGAAAGCAGCATCTACTGCAAGAGACTTGGCCAGATTTGTCTCCTAGGTCTAGGGTTATGACTGGAGTGTAACTCAGCTGGCTTCCCCAGGCATGGGCTGACTGTGCCCTGCCTGGCTGCCAGCAGAGTCTGACCCGCTGGGATTAGTGCTGGGGCTCAGGCTCTGGGATGGGCTGCAGCAGAGAGCTGTCTTACACTGCACAGACCCGGGAAAGCTGCTGTGTAGTGTTTGGTAGGAACCTTCTGTTAGGAGATGGAGCGTGCAGGGAAACACTTGCTCAGCCTAAGATCTTCTTGTGTTTGAAGTGTCAGCTGGTGATGGGCGAGGCTGGTCTCACTGTAGCTTCAAACCCCCATTCAGCCGCACACTGGTGGGAGGCTGAACAGGTTGGGTCAGGGACTGGACAAAGATTTAGTGACCAAACATCATTCTCAGCTGCAGCTCACAGAATAGCACTGGTAAGACCATGTTCTCGTAAACCCCACATCAGCAAACCGAGGAAAGGCTATGGAAAAATACATTGGAAAGAGCTTGGAAATACATATGGAAAGAACTCTCTGCTGCAGTGCAGCCTGTCCTCTGACACTGCTAATTACAGCCATGCATTGAAAATGTGATTGTATGGAGTGAGTATTCTACCTAGAAAGTGCCATTGTGTGTGGCTTTGCTACTGTTTCTTGCTTACTTTCATGAATTTCAAACTGGAACTTGGAAAGAACTTGCCGGAGTGAAGAGGATATAAAAATGATAATTTTCATGTAATAGAGATCACATGGAGATTTCCTTTGTAGTTCACAGCATTTCCATTCCAAGATGCTTGGAGAATTAAAGCATACAAATAGAGAAAATCTGCAAAGTGTTGTCAGGTATTATTTATGTATTATTATTTCTGTTGGAAAAGACATGTAAATTTAAAGAATTAGAAAACTGAGCTACTAAAATAAATTATAATGGAACTCACAATAAATCTAACACAAGAATAAAAGTATAATGAGAACACATTTTCTTCAGCATAAATACAAATCCTGTCTGCATGTTAAAGCCCTATTAATTGGATACTTACTAAGGAATAAATCTTTAAATGTGTAAAAAAATATATTTCTGCTCTGTGATGAAATATAAATATAACCAGATTTATTAAAGAAAAAATTCTGCTAAATGACTACTTCTCTTACATACTAATTTATGCTCATGTTATTTCTGAAAGAACTCACCCTGACATGAGTATCAGCTAAATGAAGGATACTGTAAAAGAAAAAGATTTAATGTGCATCATGAGAAGTTGCTTATATCAGGCATAGCAGGTTTCAATGAAGTTTTATATTATAAAATAGAGGAAAGGTGATAGTCTCTTAAGAGACATAATACTTATCCCATGAGTGATATAATAGTTCATAATTCACTAGAGAACAAGGCTCAAGTGAGTCATATATATTTTATGGCACAATTGGGATTAATACCATGCTTCAGAGAGGCATGCATAACCTATTCTATTTATATGGAGAGATGGTTTAAAATTCACCCTGTACCTGCACCCTCTTCTCCTACCCTTTGGCATCAACCTATAAGAGAGAGACTTGAAAAAAATGAGTGAGGACATCAGGTAAAAGATGGATGAATTGTTGAGGTGCTGCTACCGCATTGTCACTTGCAGGCACTGTCCTGGTGCTGGCATGGCAATTGGAAATGGTGGTTTTCTAATGACAGTTGCCCAGGGCCCCAGAAGAAGAGGTTAGTCCTGAGTGAGTTCAGGGTGATTTATTGGCTGATCTTGGCACTTTGGAGGGAACAGAGGAGATGCTGATGTCAGCCAGTGCTTGCAGCCACTGTGGTGGAATTTGATTGCCCCAAATTCCTTCTGTGATGCTGCTGAGTTGCCTCTGCTTTATCAGGATATGTTTGTTGGGATGCATTGCAGAGAAAGGAGGACATCCTGGCAGTTCTCACCTTGCTCTTGCCTGTCACAAAACAGGAGATATTGGGGTAACTCGTCTCAGAGAAACCCCATATTTTGCACCTGTGAAAGCTTATTGTATTATTTTGGATGATTTTCTGAAATACGGTCCTTCCTGTTCATAAAGTGGAGGTTTTGGAGCAGAGGGAGATAAGATGATGGGATGGAGCACCTAAGTGCTGAAAGAGGTGTTATAGTCTGGGGCACCTTAGCAGGGAGGAATAAGGAGGTCTGGGCAGAGAGGGTTTTGCTTTCGGCAGCCTCCTGTTGCCAAGAAACCCTGGTCTAGCTGGGCTTGCAGAGTGGGCTGTGCTGGCATGCCAGCACCAAACAGGCTGAAATGAGAGACCTTGCCACCTCCAGGGACCCATAACCTCCATACAGAAAGCTGGGGCTCATTACATGTAGTTTCATGTTTGGTTTGTTTAGGTCTGAGTACTGGCTCCTGTGGTTTTACTTGCTGCTGGCACTGGCCAGGCTTCCTGTCATAGGAGTGGCTTGTGCGAGTGCATCCAAGGAAGCCCAGGAGCTTCTGCCCTCCCCAGGGCCGGTGGTGAGGCTGGCTCAGCAGTGGGAGGGCTGGAAAGCCACAGCAGCAACCTCAGGACATGGGAGAGCCGGCTGACGGCTGGCTGAGAGGATCCAGCATCATCCACTGCCTTCTCCTGTTATGTTTTTTCCTTCTTCCTGTAATAAAGGGTTTGAAATTGAGCCCAGGATCTTCAGGACTCCATTTGAAAATTCTTTTGTTCTGTAGAGGCCATAGCAGAAGCTGTAATACCTGGGCAGAAGGTGTTACCTGCCTCATTGCAAAATAAATCCTCAGTGAAAGACCAGCTTCTGCTTTCCGCCTCCTCTGGGGAGGAGTAAGGGCACCCATAAAGCTGGGCTCCCCCTCAGAACCACATGCCTTCACTTGCTTTGAGCCAGGCAGCCTGCACAGATGTGCAGATTGGAAAGGCTGATAGTTAAATCTGCTGCTTTTTGATGGGGGCTCAAAAGATCTCACTGTCCCTTTTATTGCTCTCAGTTTTACATAAAATAACTGACTCAACCATGTAAGTATTGGCATCTTTCAGGCATCTCTTTCTTTGCTAGCTCTCCTGGCAAAATGCAGGGAGTTTGTGAGCTTTTTTAAACTAGCCTGGAGGGGCTGATTCACTGGAATTTGAATCTCTTGTGAAAAGCTTGCAGTAGCTCTTAAAAGGAACTTTAAAAATATTTCCTTCATGTTCCTGCACACAAATAATGTTAAATCATATTTCGAAGGGCTATCTTTGAGCCACTGGTATGGGAGAGGTATGTTTTGCCATAAACAACTACTATGTGGATAATAATGATATGATTAAATGATACATAACCACCATTTTCCGAGTACTCTTATCAGAAAGCATTTTATACCACATGGTTGTTTTATTGTGCACATTACTTGTGATTGTTACAAACCCTTGCCAATGAATGACAAATTTACATACACATCATGTCAGCCGGCAATATTTTGCAGCCTTAATTGCTTTAGCTTCAGGCATTCTGTGTCAAAATAGAGCGTTTTACGTCCTGCAAGTTGCTCTGTTTCTTTGCAACAGTTAAATTATTCTGTAATTTGCCTGTTTTCCTTCTAATGCATTGTCCATTAAGTCATTTAATAATTTATGGTATAAAATGCATGATGCAACCTTAAACAGCATTTCAAACTATCTTGAGGTGTTCCAGTCATTATGGCAGAAAGGATGAAAATCTTAAAATGCATTTGTTTAAAACAGTTTTCTAATAGCTTTTTGCTGGTCATAAGGACACATTTATCTGTATTTATTTGGCTGAGTTTGGCTGGTGAACTATAGGGCTGCAATTCCTGAGCAGTGTGTCATGGGGAGGAGGTGCAATGGGAAGAGCTGTCAGCAGCCTTGCTGGGGCAGGAGCCAACTTTGGAGATGATGCCACAAATGTTTTTGTACACTCACCATCCCTTACTCATGTGGATACCCTTTAATTGTGGAACAGCCCCCATGACAGCAGTGTGTGAATTAAGTCTATAGGACTGGGTTTTCATGCATCGCAGAAGGCCTTTTGCATTTGCCATCGAGCTCCCAGTGAGAAGAGAGGCAACCAGGAGTTGGAATGGCAAAGAACTCTCCCTCCATCCCTCCATACACTTCTGCCCTTTCTTGGCTCTGATTTGCTGTATGTTTATTGTGTAGCCTAGGAGGGCTTTATGCTAGAATAAAAATTAGTGCCCAAACCATGTGGCCAGCCAAAACAACCTAAATGCAGAGTATTGTGCTACACAAAAGCCTGGTCCGGAAATGGTTGTTCTGCTCAGTGCTTGGGTGGCCAAAAATACCCTTTTAGTTAGTTCCTCTTAAGAAAGATCTGAGGACAGACAGCTCAGAGAAGTTGCCATGTTTTGTTTTGTGTGTCAGTGATGGAGGAATTGGAAGTGATTTCCAGGTGCTTAATTAGGAAGGGTTACAAATTGAAGGTGGTTTAACTAAACACTGAAGGAATTTTGTTGCAGAAAAGGAAAGCCTGGGGCACAGAAGAGGACAAGAACGTCCAGTGTCCAGACACTGAGGAGAGCTCATCAGGACTTATTTAGCATATTCGGATACACAGTGAGTGGTGCAGATACATCTTGTCTTGGGTTGAGGAACAGCTACGATCTTTTTTACCGTGTGCTTTCAGAGGGGAAAATCACTCTGACAGAAAATTTTTTTAGCTACCTGAAGCCCCCTGACAGAGTTCCTTGCTGTGTTGCTGCAAATACAGCTTAAGAACCTCAAGAATTACAAGGCTTTGTTTGCTCCAGCCATGCTTGCACTAGCTAATTAGCAGGGTATCTCTACTTCTTCTACTGCTTTCTCTCTTGTAAGTCTTTTTGTCCCAGGAGTCTTCTCTCCTTATACATAGGTTTCCTTAAGGAAACCTAAACATCTTGTAATAGAAAGGATGTGTGACATATGATATGTACACAGACAGAAGCACTACTTGCCTGTGAATTGTTTTCTCAGTTCTTTGGGTACAACACAAACTTCGGCAGGAATAACTGTGGAGGGAGGGGGTGGAATTCAGTGAGAAGATGTTGGTGGAAGCAGCTTGGAAGGAGCCCACCCTGGGCTGTGTGCAGCCCCTCACCTCTGCAGGCAGCACCAGGATGATTGCTCACCCGTGGCCTGCAGAGTGGCTGCGTTTCATACAAGTGTTCAAAAGCAAAGACAGCTATGGGGAGGTGAATAAGCAGAGCTGCTGCCTTCCATTAGGTACTGCCCATCTGGTTCATGCCTCTCTCTCTGCTTCAATGGTTATTGTCCTGTTGGGAAGTGGATTCACCTTCTTATGAGAAATCAGGAGTGCTGATTGCCAGACAATGATCAACATGTAAAGAAATATGCTATCTACAGTGCTCAGGGCTGATTTTCCTGGATTGCTTTACACAGGGCTGAAAGGTGGTGTAAGCAGGAGGCTGGGCCTGCCCCATGGCAGGTATCTGAGACGCTGTTTTTTCTCCACTTGTTGAATGGGAATGGATGGACATTACACCTTCACCTGACCATTGTGCATTTCTAGTGGCTCTGTACTCATCATGTCTCAGCTAGAAGCTGTTTTGTATCAGCTTCTTCCATTTTCTGTGATCTGTGATGCTGAAAGGGTGCCTCTGAGCAAGAGAAGCTGGTGACTGGCTGGTGCTCTCTCCTTATCTTTGGACCATGCTGCTTCTGTGGGTTTTACTCTCAGGCTCTGAGAGATGTCTCTGCTTCTGCCTATTCCATTCCTGCAAAAGCCAGACTTGATTTGGTAGTTTATTCAACTTACAAACTTCCCCAAGGCCAGGAAACTATGGAGCCATGTAAGTCTAAACTTGGCTTAACAATTCCTAATGAGAAATCCCTGACGGGCAGCACTTCATAGAAAGCATTTTGCACAATTAGGGCTGCACACCCCATGTGCTAAGGGAGCAGAAGGAGAAATTTGCTGATTTGCCAGTGAGGCTCTCAATTCCTGTTTTCACATCTAGGTTTCTGTCTTTCCCACCCCTGAAGTTCCCAATTTGGCTCGAATAAATTTTGAATTATAACAAATATCCTGATACTCACACCCCATGAATAAGGGCAGAAGGCAGGGGGCAACTCCTGGCTATGTTCCTGTACCAAATTTAATTTTTCATTGATAATTAGACTCTCAAAGCCACCTGATATTTTTGACCAGCGGGAAACAAAGGCCCACTGATTGACTCCAGGGATAGATGCAAGCAGCCCCCACTGTGCTCGCACAGCAGCTTCACAAAGACTCAAAACAAGAGCTGTGGCAAATTGGCTCATCCTGCAAGTTTTGACTGGCCCATTGTGTACAAGTAGTAAATTGAGAGCTGATATTTCTGAGAATTATTTATTAGCAAAGCCTGGTGTCTCACTCCCCTCATAGTTATCCTTTGCAAACAGCTTTTTACCAGTTTGGATGAGCAATCTATAGCACTTCATTATTTTTCTTTTATTCAAGCAATTATTGAAAGACAGCCTAGCCCTGTTCAGACTGGCAGTGGATTGTATCTGTACCCAGCTGGGCTGATATCTTAACAGTTAGGCATTATGTGTTTAATTGTATAAAAATATAATGGGATGCATTTGCAGGAATTTATTGCAATGCAAACAATATAAGATTATTATTTTGAGATTCATTTCTGATGCCTTTTGTGTTGTTAATATTCTAAATAAAGGTGTCATGGTGACAGGTTCTAGTGGAGTCACCAGTTGTAAACATTTAGTACAAAAAAGGTGTGAAAATACTAGGTTGAGACCAGTTAGCAGAAATCAGAGTTATACATGCTGAGACCTGCAATGTTAAACCAAATCTGAGTAAGTGTTGGAGGGAGACTGATAACTCTTATTGTTTGATTATTTTTACTTTTCTTTTTTAAAAATAAAACCAATAGGATGATGTACAGGGAGATAAAATTATGGCTGTTTCATTAGCTGTGTTTTCCCCAGCAACACTTTTCTTCGGTAAGTTGAAAACAGAGTGTTGCTGCAGGGGTCCCATCATATAGGTAAAAAAAAAAAAAAGGGGTGCTTGCCCACATTGTGGCAATTCTGTCTGAAGAGTAAAACAACAATTAATCTTTCACAGTAAGATTTCCTAAGCAGCAAATAATATCTGTGCTAGTGAGGCTGTGTTTTGCTGGAAACAGGTTTATTTTGTGGTGTGGAATGAGAACACACTTGTCCTGGGGTATGTTCTGGACACATTCATAGAGATGAGTGAGTCACTGGTATTGATGAACCTCTTGCATAGCATGGTTGCTTCTTTCCCCAGGGGAAATCTTAGCTGTGGGGTACTGAAGTATCAAGAGGGTCGTCTTTGGGTGAGAGACACTGTGTGAGCTTTTTGTCTTTTGTTTATTTGAGCTGGGTGTGGGGAACAGGGCTAGATCAGAAAGCAGAGGACCTGAAAAGCCTTCTCTTACTAGCCCCAGGAGAAAGTAGGCAGTTAGCAAATGTACACCCCAGACAGAGTGAGGCTGTGGAAGCAATGTCCACTCAAGGGTAGTACTCCTGGCCTTACCCCATCAATGTGCTTGGAAGTCCAGCAGGGATAACTCCTTCTCCTGGGTCCTTGTGATGTGAAGGTTGCCTTCAGAAAGAAGGAAGAAATCTGTGCTGGCTGCATTTCCACGTGCTGGCCTATGCAAAGTCCCACTGATGAGAGCAGGCAGAGCTGGGGCAGTGCTGGCACATCCCCCAGCAGCAGAGCAGACACCTCCTGCTTTTGCCTTGTTGCAGAGCTCAGCACGCACCTCGCTGTGCTCTGTGTATCGGAGGGGGTCAGAGATTTGGAGTGACATCCTCCCTTGTTTTGAAATTTGTGTCTGCTAATGAAAAGCGTCCCTGAATTGGGGTCTGCAGCTTCATTTTGTGAAAATATTTATATTATCTTTCAGGCTGCTTTATTTGCAACAGTTCACCTAGAGTTTTTTTTCCTGTAATTTCATCATGGAGCTGAAATAAATCCTTACTAGGTCACTCTGGAGCTGGCAAGAGGCACAGGCCAGATAATATCAGCCTCTGAAGCTGGATTGACCAGCTCACAGCTTCTGGCCTTCAGAATGACAGAACCACAGGCACGTTGCTGCTCTTCTGCAACCAGAAGGTAAATGTAGGCTTTTCTTATGGGACCTTGTGCAGTGCTCACGCAGACATGACTGTGTGACACATGACAGTGAGACCACACAGGTACTGCAACTGCTGTCCCCCAGCAGCCTTGTTTTATCCTTTCAGCCTTGGACCAAACAATACAACTATGGTAACTAAAGCTGCTGTCTTTGATGATGAGAAATTCCTTTGCAGCCTTGATTTTGAATACATTTGAACGTTGCCTACAAGATGTAGACAGAAATGAGCTGTACATTTACCTGGAGCAGTTGTGTATTTTGCTGGTGTCACTTAAGTGAAGTGAAGCTTGGTGAGCAGTAAATGCATCTATTAAATAGTGAAAAAGAAGCACCTTATCCTAACAGAGTTTTTCCAGTTCTGTGATTTGCTTGCACTGAGGTTAAGCCAGATCCTGGGCAAGCTGATGTATTCTCAGCTGCTGGAAGGGCTCAGCTGTCTGGCAAGGGAAGTGATCCTGCAGCACAAGGAGAGCTCAGTCTGTCTTTCTCCTGCAAATCTGCACGGCTTAGCCTACCATGTTCCACTGGTGCTCCTCTCCCACCAGCAGTGCTTGGGAAACCCACACTCAGCAAAGCATTTCTGCAGCCATGGAGCCCTCTGAGCCCTTAGGCATTTGGTCTTGTACTCACCATTTGTGCTTTTAATACAGTCAGTCACCAATTTTTTGGTTCTATAAAATTAATGGCCAATTATTCCCACCATGTCAACGCCCATAGGATGGATTTGGCTACACACCTGAGACATACCTGGATTTAGCCTGCGCTGGGCACCACTGTGGTCTTCCTCCAGTACAAGGAAATGTGGATTTATAGTCTCTCACCTAGACTGGCCGCTTTTTCTGGTGAAGAAAGGAATTAGGTCTACACAGGGCTTAAGAGCAGTTCCAAATAACTGTGCAGGGATTAATTCTTTGCAGACAATTAATGGCAAAATATACAGGGCATAGGGGGCATGACTATGTAATTTGCTGAGTATATTCAACCTTCTTGAAGTGGAAAACTGCCCTGCCTTGACAGTGCAAAGAAATAACATAAAAATGGAAGGACAGTTGTGGTCCAGTTGTCAAAGAGACTCGAAATTAATGCTGAACATTTGAGTTGGAGTGAGGTGAAATATTTCAGGCACATAATCTGCTCATTAAAATTGCCATTTTCTGATGCTTGAAGCTGAAATCTTCAGATGGCTTCAGATAGACAAAAATAGACCAAATGAAATTATAAAACAGCTTTTGGATTATTTTTTAGTTAAAAGTTACTTTTTTTTTTTTAATTATTTGACAGCCATGTTTTGACACCAACTGTGGCTAAAAGCAACTAAACTAGTTACAAGCACAAAATATTATTTATTTCTTCTTGTTGTGAAACTTAAATACCTCTTTTGCTTGTCAGCTCAAAATGAAAGGTTATTTTTCCAGTTTAGCCACCAAACTGAGGATTCAATTATTTGCATACCTCCAGTTGTAAGACATTCTAATGCTCATCTTTCTGCTGCTGCTGGAGACACAAGAATGATCTGCTGCTCTGGTAGGGAAACAGAATTTTAAGGAATTGAACATGTAGGTCCATTATTTCCGTTTCACTATAATTATGCAGCATGTTAAACAATGTGTATTTCCATCTAATGCCAAGCCTGTTACCTGGAAATACACAATTACCATAATACCTCGCTGGTGAGACATACGGTGAGACTATGATTATGCAGAGTGTTGGGAGAACTTTATGTATAAAATTATTCTTGAGAAGAAGCAGGGGGAAAAAAAAGCAGAAGTAAAAAGCTAAGCCAGCACATTATCTAATTCTCAATGTAAAATAATGCAGAAGTGCGGAAGATGAACATCTGATTTGTCACATCTGATACGCTAATGTTTTATCCAAAAGGAAGAACACATTGTAACATGCTCATTCATCTGCATAAACACCACCTGGCCCTTTACAGGCACCTACTCAAGTAACAAAAGTTAATGGCAGCCCATTTGTAGCCATTTCACTGGTAGAGATGGAAAGGGTTGGGCTTTTTTTCTTTTTAAAGTAACATATTTACATGAATGTCTGCTGAGGAACAGCTTCCCTCTCAGCGCTTGCTTCTGAAACCTGATTCTCAGTGACTGTAAATTAAAGCAATTTAAAATAAATGTTAGCAAATAGTATTTAAAGCCTGCAATGAGCATGTTTACACACACAGAAAATGCCCATCTAAACACACACACACACAAAATTTTTAACCCCTGGCCATCCACTGCTGTGGAGACACACCAGAGGACTGTAGTGCAAAGCTGTATTTGCCCGAAAGTGCTGCTCTGGTCATGATCATGATTTATAGCAGCTAGCTCTGGTTTCTAATGTATGGCTGGGGATGAAGCAGATTTGTTGCTTGTTATTTATTTTATTAATTTTTTTTGAACTGGAGCATCGTGGTGGCATGCTTCAGTAAACATGCCTTTGTGCTACATTACACACGTGTGTGTATCATCACTTTGCTTTCAGACTAAACTAAAACCTGGGCACCCAGTTCACTAGAAATGCTGTGTACCAGCTCTGCCACCTTCACAGCAAATTTAGGCAAGAAGGTGTGAAAGCCAAAATAAATAGGTGAATTATGCAGCTGTGAAAAGGTGTTTTGTTTTAATTTTTTTTTTGTGAAGTGCCTAGGACTGGCTGAGCTTCAGAGGCACTGGGATTAGAAGAAGCCCTGCAGGAGGTGGAGTAGAACCTGGGCTGGCCCAGGATGAGGCGGGATTGGGCCAGGTGATCTTCGGTGGCACTTTCCAGGCCAAATCATCCTTTGGCTTTGTGTGCAGCCTCCCTATGGGCCCCTTGGCTGAAGGAGCCTCTTTCCCATCTCTGGGGTGTTGCTGGAGCTCTTGGATAATGATGGCTGTTTCCAGGCATGTGGTCAGGGGAAACAGTGGGGGGGGCTGGCTGCACCTCCTGGCCATGGCAGGTAGGTTGACTTGAGAAGGCAGCTCTGGGAGGAGGAAGGCTAGAGGTCCTTGCAACTGCAAACTCATTATTGACAAGGTACTTCAGGTGCCTGGAGAAAGACCCTGGCTAGTGCATTTGTGTGAGTCTCTGTGTGTGTGTGATATGCTCCAGGTGCTGAGTCTTTAGATAAGACTGGAAAGAGGCTTGGAGAGCCACACCCACACAGCCCTCACCAGGAGGGTTGGTGCGCTGCCAGAGTAGGACCCTTAAAACAAGACAGGCTCACTTGAGGACCCAAAGGGAACCAAAAGGCCTTGAGGTCCCCAGCCAGCCCACCTGGGGTTCCCACCCACCCACTGTCAACCAGTCAAGGAGCCCCATTTCAGCTCTCCCTGTGGGAGAGGTGCAGTGCAGAGCTCCTGCTTGGCAACCCACTGACTCACAGCCATGGTGCTGCAGCAGAAGGTCTAATGTGAAGCTGCAAGGATTAAACGGTAAGCTTTTCCCAGGGTGCCTTGGGTGAGCCAGGTGGGAGCTGTTAGCAATCAAAGCAGCTAAATGGGCTTGATCAGCAGTCAGTTTTAAATGCTCCTGCATCAAGTTGTAGCTTCTCCTTGCTACCTCAGGGATTGTGGTGCCTGTGATAGGTACAGGACATGAATGTGCCTTCATGCAATTTGCTTCCTAGGTATGATTATACAGTGTCCCTCTGTGGACAACTCCAGAAAGCTGTGAAAAGCTGGTAGCCCTTGATGGTCATTCTCTGGGTGGCATTCTTTGTGAAATGCCTCTCTGGCACCTCCCTTGTGTTTGGTCCTCTGGCTGAGCCCAGCATTAAGAACAATTTTTTCTGCTGGTATTGTCCTAAACAGTGCTTTTAGTGAAGAACTCTTTCTTGTTAGAACACAGACTTCTAAAAAGACTATGTAAGAATTGGTGTAGGTTTTCCATATAACTATGGAATCAGCAGATAGCAAGAGAGAGCAGTAGAAGAAGAAAGGAGGGAAAACAAAGGAGTTCAAGACTGACGCCAGCGACCATGACTTTGGTCACCGTGAAACTGCCAGGTACAACTGTTTTCTTTTTACTCACATGAGCAAGTGAAGTTCTCTTTCTCTCATACACTCTCGCACTTTCTTTCTCTTTTCCTGACACTCTTACAGTTGCCTGTCTTTAGTCACTCGCCATGTCACCACTGTAAATTTCTTTAAGTTGTAAGTGGATACTACTCCTGATACTGTGAGGCCCCTTTGGCAAAGCAGCTCCTGGGGATACAGTCTGTGTTTGATGAAACTGGGAGCTAAATTAACAAAAGGCTGACTAAAGATAAGACTTGTTTTGTGGTAGAAATCCTGTTTTGTCAGCAACTGCTTTTAAAGAAACCTGTAACAAAATTTATGAGTCTGTACATTCATGCTGCTGTATTATTTTGTCAAGTAAGTATCTGATTTTAAGAATATTGTGTTCTCTGTGCATCTCATTGGCATGTTGGTCCTTAGTCTACAACCTTGTTACTCTCAACTCTAGAGATCCCAAAAGAGTAGGTGCCATTTGAACTAATTTCCCAATGTAAGTTTCACTTTATTCTCTCTCTGAGTGTACGTGGGCTCTTGGTCCCACGCAGAAGCCCCGTGTGTAGTGAAGGGGACCCTGCCATCATCCTCTCTGCTTACCTTCACAGAAAGAAAGGCTACTGCTCAAAGTGCCATTGTACCTGTGCAGAGAGGCATAAGCAGAGTACAGGGCACATCATAGCTACATGTATACTTGAAATAAAAATCCCCCTGTTTGCCTAGTCTGTTGAAGAAAGGACAGTGTCAAGAGAATATTTATCTTCCCCCCCTCATCCCCTGCGAGGGAAAACAGATCTGAGATCAATGGGAGTCCTCAAAGAGAAGTTGAGAGGGTCCTTTTAAAAGTAATCAATGTTCTTTTTCCAAGGGATAAATAGTTTTGTTTGCTTTTTATCCCAAAGAAATGCCGTTAGCTCTTCCATTGCTTAGTTGTTGATGTTATACCAGTCTACCAGTAACCATTATTCCTATTGCAAAAGTGTCCGCAGCGCTTTACAGAGCAACCTCGTAGCTCCTGCCCCAGAAAGTCACCTTGCCTCCTTCCAGAGAGGAGGCTGCAGTGCTAGATGGGCAGGGATGTCAGGGGCTCTTCCAGGTGGAGCAGTACAGGAAGGGTGATCTGTAATGGGGATTATTCCTTCATCTTGGTGAAGGAGGGGGACTCTGCCATTGCAGTAGCACCTTTGGGCACTGGCAGACAGAGGCAGTCTGCCAAGTAGGAAGCTGAACAAGCCTGAAGAAGGAAGGAGTCCTTATTCCATGAAGGGAAGAGAGGGGCCTCATCCAGTGTCTCCTCTCCAGGCTTTGCTTCCATCAAGGTTTTGAAATAAATTAATCTTTAAGTGTGAGATTCTCTGGATCTTCAAAGCACTTTAGGGTTTCTGTGTCTTTGAGCACCCATGTACCTTGGGAAGTCTCCTTGCTGATGCCATAACTAAAAACATGTGAGAGTTGAACCCACATCTCCCTAGATCCTTAACTCAGATCTGTAAGGGGCAGAGATCTCTCCCTGGAGAGCGTGCCACCGGTGACATGCTTTCCCTCTTTCTGCAGGTTGTGTGCCACCAACACACAATTCTCTCCTGCCCATATTATCCACACACAGCTTACTGAATCATGCTGGGACCTAAAACTGTTTTCTCAGCTTTGTAGCTATAGTCTTGGACTTGTGACTGCTGCTTGCACCTGCAGTGAGACCAAGGGACTTGGAAAGGCCAGCTCACAGCTGGAGCTGTGCAGACAGAACAGTGTCCTGGGCAGGAGCTGGGTGTCTGGCATGGCTGTAGTGCTGGTTGGATGAATTTTGAGCTTTGCCTAGAAATAAGCAGCTTCATTTGTGTGCATTCATGTATGCAGATATGAATGCAAGCTTTGCACTCTGGGGTTTAGAGAAAATCTGATATTACTGCTCTTTGCTAATGAGCAGACGATGTCCACAAATTACATAACTCCATTCTGCAGAGCATTGCTGAAGTTAGCAGCTAAGCATGAAAATGGATTGTTTTTTCAAAGCTGGTAGTGTTTCCAGCAGTTATCTACTGAAAATGTGGGCCTGGTTATTGCAGTTTTTTACATCCCTTGCACAGCTGTAAAATGAAAATAATCCGATCCATGGAATTAGATCAGAAGCTAACCCACTGATTTCTTCATTAGAAATTGTTCAGTAAGGAATATAAAATGTCATCCCTGGCAGTCAAACCCATGGCTGAGTGCTTTCCCTTCCTGCTCCTTAGACATGGAACGGAAGGAATTCACAAGCAGCTCTGCTGCTTGCTGGTAAAAGTAGACTATTATGCATAGTCAGTCATACGTGCCTCTATTCTGGTTTTAAGTGGATTAAATAAGGTGTTATTTTCAAGGAAATAATGTTTTTGATATTATTGGAACTTAGAGAAAGCTCTTTCTTTGCAGCCCTGCATTCAAGCTTTCCATCATGAAATGCTGATGGCTTGTTATGTTTCAGCTGGTATAACTGCTGTCTTTTTGGAACAAAGGAGCAATTAGAAATCATTTGTTATAAAAGCCTCTTTCCTTCTGTTATAAGAGCCTTTGTCTTTTGCTGACCCTTTTGAAAGTTGCAGTTTTGCAAAAAAACCTTGAGAGAAGGAGGCTTTCTTGTCTTTAATCTAAGAGCAAAGTAAGAGCCTAAGTAACTGTCTATGGTCCCACTTTAATCAAGTTAATGCAGCCTGCTAGACTACAGGCTTTGCTTAGTACAAAGAGACACTCAGATGTAAGCTCATGAGTGGATACTTTCACAGGGCATTAGACTGAAAAACAGCTCTATGAGATAAGAGATCAGGTCCAAGAGGAGTCAATGACATGGCATACAGGAGATTGATAGGGGATGGGAAGGATGCTGGGGTGCTGTGGTGGAGAGGTGTAGTGGCAAAAGCCAGCTGGGCCCTCTCTGGCATAATTTCCTTTATAAGGTGCTTGTGAAAAAGAAGTGCACTGTGATGGACCTTTGTTTAGTTCAAAGGTTTTTACCTCTTTATTCTAAAGCCCCATTGTGAATTCACAGGGCTTAAAATATGTATCACTGTCCCTTTCATTTTATCCTTCTGAAAGAAATCAAAGGCAAATAAAAAAAAAAAGTTTTTTTCCAATGAGCCTAGTCTGTTTGAAATGTGTGCTGTTTGTACATATGGTCCCTCCATATTGTGTGTTCAGGAGAATCTTTTTGAATTTTGTATACAAGTTGGGTAGACATTATACTTTGATAAAAAAAAAGGCGGGGGGGGGGAGGGCAAAGAGGAAAAAAACCCCACAAAAGTAGTTCCAGGTAACTTCTAGTTAAGTAGCATGTTCTTTCTACTCTGTTCCCCAAAGAGAAACTTTAAAACATCTTAAAATAAATATCACTAAAACTTTACACTTCCTCTCCCCCTCCCCAGTATTGTAAAATTTGTGGGCATTCATTTGAAATTTCTTTAATTACTGCAATCCTTTACCTTCATTTTTATCAGCTCTTAATGTATAAAACAACACCATTTAATCACAAATGTATGTTTCTGCCTTCTGGAATCTTAGCCTAGGCAGAAGAAACAACAAATAGGACTGAATGCAT
Source organism: Apus apus (assembly GCF_020740795.1). NCBI lineage: Eukaryota > Metazoa > Chordata > Aves > Apodiformes > Apodidae > Apus > Apus apus. Next base: position 15,092,033 of record NC_067288.1, read on the forward strand.
AACAAAATCCACAGGGTTTAGTTCTGCTTCTTTCCACAAATAATAAATACACTAGCACAGCTGCATTACTCCACATCATATTCAAAAGAATTTTGTCATGAACGTTACTAATTGTTTGAGCACACCTGGTTTGCCTCTGTGGGCATATTTTTCATTTAGAAGGAGCAGGGAATTGCTTGCTTTCTCTATTTGCAGGGCACTCTGTGCTCTCTGCTGACATGATATGTAGTTTAAATTCTATCTTTTATCCACTCAATACATTTAAAGCATAATCTCAGTGATTGACAGTTCTCATGAAAAAAATGAAATGATCTGGTTTTACTGTGAAGACAGAATAATCTGTTAACAGAGCAAAAAATATTGGTGACACTACGGTGTTTCCAAAGGAAATATTTTGTGCATCATCCTGGGATGTGAATCAAAACAATCATGACAGGTGAATGAAAAGAAGAAAATTAAGATATAGCTACAAACAAAAGCAGCATTAATAATTCAGGTAAATAAACTTCAGTATAAGGAAAGGAAGCATGCTGTCAAGGTGATGGAGAATGTTTCCTGAAGTACAGTACATGCAGGCAGCAGAAAAATATATAGTGGTTTAATGTTTTGCATTTTCTCAAGGGCTTTTTATAACCCTATTTTCATTCCCCTTGTTGTTTTCCCAGGTAATATTATTTAGTGTGATCCACAGTTGAATGAGTTTGATTTTTAGTATGATAAACTTAATTGCAATTGTAAGGTACGAAGGACTGCCACACTGCAAGTGGGATGGGTATCTCTCTTCCTCTTCAATGTACTGCAATTTATTGATATTCAGGTTTAATTGGCATGCAATGCTGCCTTCCCTGTCTAGCTAGCTCTGCTCTTCTGGCTCTGGGAGCAACTTGGCTCCTCTACTGGGATATTTCAGCAACATTTTAATATTCACGGCAATTTATTTTTAATTAGCCGTGCAGTTGGACCCAAACTACACCCAGATACAGGCAGGCTTGTCAGCAGTGCTGGTGCCAGTGTGCCATGGATCACTGTCCTGGGTTGCTCTCACCTCTGGCCTCACAGGATGCTTCTCCACCTGGAGCAAAGACCCCTGCTACCTACAGGGTTTTTGGTCCTGCTGACCTAACTGGAGAGAACAGGGCAGCAAAGCTGTGCTGCAAGGACAGGCATTTGAATGCCCTGGCAGGCAGCCACAGCTTCCCCTGCCCCATGGGGGAGAGCGGAGACCACCTGCCTCCATCCTTGTCCCAGAGAGAGGGCTTTAGCCAGTGGGAGGTCCCTCTGGTGGGGTTCAGCATGTGGAGATCTCCCTTGTGCCTGCCATAAGCAACTTCTGGGCCATGGGAGAGAGAGAATAGGGAGTGGGAGACATCAATGTAACTTTTGGAGTCTTGTCTGCCTTTCAATCACAGCTTATGTCAGGTCTTCCTCTGGTTGCTCCAATGCTGGTCCCTCTTAAGCATGTGCTCTGGGAAACCAAGCTTGGGGTAACTGAATACTTTAATAACAGCTGTGCCTTTGGTTGTGGTTAGTGTTTTCTCCTTATATTCCCTTTTACGGTAGAAAGTAGTAAAGGTCCAAGTTTTTCCAAGATTAAGTTACTTCATATAGTCTTATGAAATGTGTTAAATATTACTTCAGTAAGGAAAAAACCCAAACCCACAAACTGAAGGAGAAAAATAATTTGTACGTATGACTCCAGTGCAAGCTTGGCTGTTTCAGTGTTTATAAATATTACTCTGTGGAGAGAAGAGTGTGTATTATAATAATTATGCATTAGTGCCTCATTAGCAGGGGGTAGCATCCATGCTGTTTCTTTTTCCTCTAGTGTATTTTTGATAAGTTAACATTTTAGAAATTCTTATGTAGCGTAACCACAGAATGTGTGTGCATAAGCATCCCCCTTGGCAGAGCTGTGGGGGTCCCAGTGTGGGCAGGGGCCCGGCACTGTATCCTGCTCCTGATCCATCATGGAGGGGGTTCCACAGGTCTGTACCACATATGAAATACTGCTGCCATGACTTGCTCTGGGTGTCTGGATTTTGGGCAGGGCATCTGCCTTCCAGCCCAGAGCGTTTGCAGCCTGGGTCAGCGTGGAGCAGTGGCAGCCCCTGGCTGTGCTGTGGCTCGTGGCTCTTGTGCTCTGGCTGGCAGGAAGTGGGAGATGGTGGGTGGCTGCTGGAGTGTGGCCATGGCCTCGTTGGCCTCTGTGTGCACCCATATGGTAGACCTGGTCTCTGGTGTGTCTAATCATCCCATTGCCCTATCCCAGTGCTGTTGAATGATTGGATGGATGAAGGGATCATATTTTTCTGAATGCTGGTTTTTAATAGTACTTGAGATCTCAAGAGTGTGCAGAGGGAAGGTGGTGGTGCTGTATATCCTTTCAATCTATAACAGCCCTGTGACTTTCACTAACAGCCAGGAAAGGATAACCTGACACACCATTTCATCTTTTTTTATTTTCCTAAACAACAAAAGCTGATTAAGTGTCTTTGGAACTTTGTTTGTGGTGGAGGCTTGTGTCTGCGTATGGACTGTATTAATTCCAGAGAGTGAGAGATCCATGATAATGAAGGAATGAAACACTTCTGAGACTTTCCTTACTGTCACTCCTGCTACCAGAATTCTAATTACATTACAGAAAGGAAATTAGTGCTAACCTGAGAGGGACAATTTCATTGTAAATTCTACCCCATCATTAATTTCCTTTTTGCACTCTGAGTCAAGGTTGCAGTCATAGAATTGCAGAGCAAGAAGATGCTTAACTAACCCTTTCTGTTTACACAAAGCAAATTGACTTTGGAGCAAATTGCCTTTTCATTGTTTAGAAAGACAAAATAGGACATCAAGGGAAAATGCACTAATTGATGGTTTTCTAAATAAAGTATGAGCATAGAGTTATACTAAATTGGTTGTCTTGTGCCACAAATTAATCTCTTCATTATATGGCACTAGGCTGAGTATTTTG
>NC_067288.1:15100000-15167500 GCF_020740795.1 Apus apus
CTTTACCTCTTTCAAACTGCATTAAAGGTGAGATTTATAATAACTTCAATTTGTTGATGCTTTTTTTTTTTTCAGGAAATGCTGGACCAAATTTTTTTGCAGATGTTTTTTCAGACCAGGGTGGACTTCCCAGGTGGCGAGTCTGAAATGCATCCCTGAACTCACCAGGCAGGTCACAAGGGTGTTTAGATATTAAGGCTTAGGATGCAGGTACTTGAACTTGAATTTTCTGATTCCAGGAGATAGGCAGAGAGGCAAATATTTTAGTCAAGCAATACTGTGTAGAAGTGAGAGAATATTCTAGTCTATCCTGGAAACAAAATGTGCTACTGAAAATGGGATCAAATGGCAAGAGTGTGCAGGTACTATATTGCTGGCCATATTTTAGAGAGGGGGGGAAAGAGGGAGGGAGAGAGCATCCTTTTCAGAGGATATCATGTAAATAAATCCTGCTGTGAGCAGTACAGTCCTCTGTGTCAAGTTGATTGCAAATCCTCATATTCATCTTCAGGGGAGGAAATGATGTATATGACTGAACACCTGCAGCCACAGAGCTTTTATTGTGGAAATTCTGCTTGCTGACCCTCTCCCACTTAGGAGCTGAATTTAGCATGTGTTGTATTCCTAAAAGCAGTAGATCAAAGCAGCACTTATTTACTCTGCAGACCTGTTTCCTGAATGCCAGTCCTATTTGCTTGCTTTAATGGAAGAGTTAAGGTTTTAATATTATTTATTCCTGCTACAGAACCAATACAGTTATATGAGAGTAATCAGGGATTTATTCTGACTAGGGTATTGTTAGTATGAATAGAAAAGTTTCAATTGCAAATCTAGTGATGGCCCTTAGTTAAACCTCCTGTATTTCTGCAGCTGGCTTAAACAGTATGCAGGTAGAGGGGAGGCCAACAACTGGACTGTTAACTTTTATTACGGGTGCTGAAGCTTGTGCTTCAGCACAAGGAGCTCAGCCTAATTTGCACATTCTAAGCTAAGTTTGCAGTGACTACAAGAGAATGGTTTTTATAAACTGAGACTCAATAAACATGGGCTGCACTTTATTTGTTTATGATGCCACAATTTAAGTAGAATACTATCTGCAATCTCCAATTTATGTCTAAAAATGACAGGAAATTGCTGCTTTAAAACCCCAGACCTCCATGTCTCTATGTGCTGCTGAAACATGGTGCTGTGCAAGGCTGATGCAGCACTGGGGAGCTCTGTGGGTCCTGTGACTGCCAGGGTGCCTGTGCCATGCTGAGCTTGCAGGCTGCATTCCCCACTGGTGCCTCCCACAGCACATTCCCTAGCAACATATTCCTACAAATTCAAAGGTATTTCAAGTGCTTGGCGTGCCTCATGTGGCCAAGGCAGGAAGAGTACCATTTGCAGAAATATCACAGGTATATCAAAGATGGAGCTATCTCCAAAAAGATCACTTCCCTCTTGGACTGAGGCTGGAGGATGTACTGCTGAGTTAACCTGACCATTAATGTGATGAGGTGTCCTCACCTGTCAGAAAGCTTGACGTCGTAGAACCAAAGAGGAATACCCCTGGGGGGGTCATTTTATCTTGAATCTTGACTAGAATAGAAATGCATGTGCCTTTTGCAGACCATACACAAACTTGTTAAGGAAGGAGATGTTGCTTTGTAGCTTTTCCTTGACTTTCAGCATCTCAGAAGAATAAAATATGCTCTGGTGCTTAGTAGTCATTTACCTCCAATGTATTGTCAAAATTCCGGTCTTTCCTCATGCAAGGCTTAAGCATACCTGTAACAGATCATTATTTTACAGTCATGAAATAATGATGATGTTCTGTGCCAGCTTTGTGCTGACTATTCTTAGCAAAAGTCAGAGGAATTTTTTGGTAGAGGAACATCTAGAGTGCATCTAGTATCAATAGCAGCTCCAGAGGTAGGTGACTTTCTTTATGGTGTCTCAGCTTGTTTCCTGCCCAGAAAAAAAAAAAAAGAGGGGACCCCAAAGCTCAACAGATCTTCTGGTACTGCAGATCCTCCCTGTACATGGGCATTAGATGATTATATTATTTTGTCATATTAACACAAAAAGCATTTGACAATTTATAATAATGGCTTTAATTTTGAAATTCCAGTGAGCAGCTTAATACTTTGAGTGCAGCAGGAAAAATCCTTCTATTGTCAGGAAGAAATCTGAGTTGGTCTTTTTAAGTCCGTGTTTCTCAGTGATGCTTGCATAGAAGGATACAGCCCGTGAGAGTGCATGCACAGTCTGCAGTGATGGGAGCATGCAAGGCTGGGGAGGAAGGGCTGCATTCAGTGGCCTGCTCAGGGAGGAAGGACCGGTGAGCCATGTACAACTTCTAGCAAAACAAGAATCAAGAAGCTAGAAAGAAGAATTCAGTAAAGATTACTTCAGAATGTAGTGGCATATGATCTTAGATCACAACACATTAACTTTTTCACTTCAGTTTTCTTCTAGACCATCTTGTACTTGTCTTTTCTTCACATCTGTGTAATGATGTACAGCTACAGGGCTAACTTATTCGCATTTTGCTATCTCATTGTCTTTGGCAAATATGTCTGAAGGGGCTGCAGGGCTGAAAAGGACTCCTCAGCGAAAGTCACTGTGACAAAGTAACATAAATGAGAAGAATCTTGCACACGTGAATGTACTTGGAAGATGCATTGCTTTGGCAAGCGGTAACGTGGATTCAGCTGCCTGAGCTGACTCGGGAAGCTTTCCATGTCCTTTTGCCTCCTGCATTTTTCCTTTTCTTTGAGTTGCCCAAGTTTATTCTCACTTTTGATTTCAGAATTATTCAGAAACGCCCTGAAGATGCTCTAGCTAAGTCCTGAGCTTCCAGCCAGTGAGAGAGAAATTGTGCTTGTAGTGTAAATGAAGACCGCTGTCTGCAAAGTGCTCTTCCACTTGCATTGCTCTGCTTCAGATCTAAGGCACAGTGATGGGTGCTGTATTGTAATCTTCTAAACTTCATGTCATAGTCTATATTTTGCCTAATAGGTTTTTGAGGGACTGTATTGATTTTGTTATAGAATGACAGTGACCTTTGCATGCTGCTGTACATTGTCATTTTGTGATAGCCCCACTGAGTCCTCATAGCTTTGACCCCACATCCAGCTTGTGAATCAAGAGCTGCACATTTGAAAACCCTGCATGTTTACTCCTAGGGGTTGGAGGGCCACAGGGGAGGCCTCAGATACCTACATGTTCAGCAGCCTTCTACCATTTGCACTGCTTGAAGGTTCAGTAGTGAAAGCAGAGATCCATCTCTAACTCTTCCCTGGGTCATGTGCAAGCGGGACGCAGCTGTGGAGTCCTGCAAGGAGGTGTGAGCAGGAGCTGGAGATATGTTGATTTCAGTGTTCAGTCACAGACTGACAAGTTGTCTGTCCACAGATGGGTTGCACTGGGTTCTTGTCCTGCCCTTCTGTGGATTTAGCACTGCTCAGGGTGAATGAAGTCAGCACCTGTACCCCAGTTATGGGATTTTCTCATCATTGCTTTTGTGTGTACCACCTTTGGGGCTGTTGTTATCCAAACATCAGCAAAGAAGATTTTACTAATGATGGAGAAACCTTGCTCTTCATCTGTAACTGTCCATGAATTAAGGCATCATCCCTGTGGATGTTGAAGGAACGGAGGAGCCAGCATGCACCCCTGTGATAGACCATTAATAAAGTCACACACTCTTCCAGTTTGCTCATTGAACAGTGCCAAGGATCAGGCAAGTGCCAAGGATCTTATCACATTTATTGATGATTTGTAGCATGGGAAACAGAGGGCACCCATGTTGGAGACAGGAGATAACTCCATCAGAAGCATCTTGGTTTACAGATTCTACTGGACACTAACCAGCGTGTGCTCAGATTGGTGATTTATTGGTCTGAGCATAACTGTCAAGGTGAAGATGGATTGTCAGTGTAACATATAGATGAAGGAAGCTTAGTACTAATTAAGGACTTTTGATTTGAAACAGCACCCTGCAGTTTCAAGAGAGCCTGGAGACCTTTCCTTCCCCCACCCCTTCATCAGCTAAGAATTATATATCTAAATATATCTATGGATACATATAGTAAAGTAAATGGGAAAGAAGTGGAGATCATATTGGACACATGAACTGTGAGAGAGAGTCCATATTAATTTCTGCTCATCAGCAGGTATTTCAAACATATTGCTTCCTTGCAGAACTTAAGTAAAAAAGAGATAAAATCCATCCTACTTTACTGTGAATTACTGAGTGTTAAAAATTTGGAACTTTCTTGGAGCCCACTAGATCAAAAATACTGGCCTGTGGCTGATATGTACTGAGTACAGTAAGGTTTTGGTATAGTATTTAGTCAGCTAGTAACAGGTATATTAACTAATTTGATTATTGATAAAAAAGGAAGCATTAATTAAAAAACCCAAACAGTTGTAAGTGCTTTTCAAGCAACAAAGTTCACAATTTTTCTTTCCATTGTGGATCTGCCTAGAAATATTTTTTTCCCAATTTTTTTGGCTTAGAACTAGTCACTATTCCTTTCCTTACCTGACTATAACCATTTAATTTAACCATAACTAATTTATGTATTTATTTTGATTCCTCTATGATACAAAATACATGTTTTGAGAATTAGTGGGATTATATTTAAGATCCTACAACTGAGGTAGGCTCTTACCCCTGAGCGCTTTAGCACAAGTGACATGTAGTGTGGGACAGTGTTTCCACTTCTGTTCTGAGCTTAGCAAAAATGACCTAGGAACATCAAGGATTGAATAACTGCTGACAGAACAACAGGATCTTCTGTTGAAGAGGGACTGGCAAAGTCTGGCATTTCTCAAGGCCGATTTTGTTACCTGACATTCTGCCAAAAAGGAGTCGCGAGTGACGAGGTTAAGGGCTCACTCAATGGCTGGGAAATCAGCATCAAACAAACAGCCACAGGGAATGCCAGGCCGTGTTCAATCCTTTGCCTGGAGTTCCTTAATATTAGGATTACTCTTGACAGACAGAGCAAAGGCTTCCACTGGCCTAGGAGAGCAGGATGTGCAACACAAAACAACTCACTACAAAGCATGGGGATAGTGATGCAGTGGCAAAAGCTGCCGATGAGCCTTAGCTACCTTTAAAGCATCTGTGTCTTTGCTGTCTTTTGTCTGAATCCTTCTTCCTCTCATGAAGAAAAACAAGCTAAGACACAGAAGCCTTTTCTGAACCCTGAACAAAACAACACAGTCAACTAATTTAATATGGCCTATAATTATTAAAAATCTGACAACCACATATACAGAACAAAATTTTCCAACTGCCTAATGGCTTTGTGACATAGGGGCTATGGTAAAGAAATTGTTCTACCTAGTTGCAATGATTTTAGCCAAAACAGTCATAACAGTTTAAAAAGGTTTCTTTTGCAGGTGAACACTTTGCCTCACAACCATCTTAATTTGATCACACTTGTTAATTTGAATCACATTCCATAAGAGGATGATGATAAGGCCCTCGATGTTTGTAAGGACTGTTAATATGCAACTGATAGGTTCTTCACCATTTATTCAACTAAGTAACCTTCAGGGGGTGAGCTGTGTCTTCAGCTGCACATCTATGATTGCTTCAAGAGTCCTTGTACTGTTTTCAGAAAAATGTGTCTTGGCACACCTTCAGTTGTCCATATCCCATGTGGGCCAACTGACATTGTAAAGGATGCTGAGCTACAGGCAGACTGGATCCCAATGCAAGTAACATCCTGTGGAGCAGCAGAGTATGTTAGTTATCCAAATGGCTGGACCATTATTTGTAAGGTTGCAAAGGCTGGATTGTCATTTGACTGTAGAGACATAGCAGCCTGTGACTCAGCAATGTAGGAAAAGCTGTATTTAAGTCCTCATCTGCACTGCACAGGTAAGATACAATTGCCACATGTGTAGATGTATCTGGACTCGTTTTCATTTGTGAATGATTTGCAATGAGAAACTCAGGGCTTAATATTTAGAGGCTTATGTGGTCATGTCTTGCTCAGTATGGGTCACTGGACAGAAGCTGTCTCAGGGGAGCTTGCAGACTGATGTTGCAACATAAATACCAAATGAATTGGTGTGTGGGTTTTATCTAGTTGGTGTAGTGCAATTATCTCTCTAGGGCCTGATGTGTAGCTAGAACAAGCTGCAGTGGTTACTGGTGATGGTTTTGTAGCCGAGGCTGCTGTGTAACTGTTCAAACTGTGCTGATTATTGTTTGATAGAGACAGGGTGTGTTGTTTTCTGACTGATCCAGTTCCCTCCATGGTGATCACTTTACTGGAGCAAGGAGGCAAAGTGTGTGCTTATGCACATATTGACTGTCACAAAAATGACACCTAAAAAAATCAGGTCAAGGTACAGGTACAAACATCCATCCAAATAAATATACAGAAGAATTCCTACAGGCTATAGCAAGCAGGACAATAATAGTCCTACTCTAGTTCATTTGGCCTCTAGAAGACAGAATTGACAAGACTTGGAAATTGAGTAGTCATAAGGTGATGTGGTTTCCTTGGTCCACTAAAGCAAAAAGGAGCTTGTGTTTTTGAGGAGAAAAGAGCAAGCAAAGAATGAAGCAGCAACTTTGGAGTGATAGCTTGGTCTTTTTCCATCAGCTGAATCTCACTCTGGCTTATGCACTTGTAACATTCAGAACTTTGCTTGAACCCTGCACACAAAAGAATCTGCTAAGGACAGTGGGAAATAATGTATGGATCAAGACACGTAATAAATAAGGCAGAATGTGTTTATTCTGGATCCATCTATTCCACCTATCCACATACTTAAAGCACATATCACTGCAGTAGCTTAGCATCATGTCTTATTCCTGGCATGTTCATGTTTATATATTTCTGTTCTGTGAAAAAATGAGGGAAATTACAGTGTTTTTTTACATTCCACATATGTGTATGTTATTTATTCATCCTTTTTTGCTCTTACCTCTAAGTAGTATTTCAAATCATCCTGACATCTCATCTATACACAAAGCTAGAAACATTTGCATTTCCAGCAGTTTTACAACCTAGTGAAAACAATTTATTTATTTATTTATTTATTGGTTAGTGCATCATGGCAAATTTCTGTCATGAAAGAAAGTATTTTTGCTTATACAAGCTGAGCTTTTGGTTCATGAAACCAGAAGCTGCTCATATCTCAGTGGAGGCAATTGCACAGGGTCAAAGGTTAAATTTAGATTTTTCTGTGAGTGATCCTGTTATAAAGTTAATTTACAGAATGATACTACCTGGCCTAGCAAGGAGACTGGTCAAAGGGGCAGCTGAAGAACTGACTGGGAGACTGGGACAAGTTTTGAAGTCTAGCTAAGCGGGCCAAATAAAGGCTTTGGTTCAGGGTGGGTTTAGAGCTCCTGAAAGAGGCACAGATAAATCAGCATCTAAGTAACCCTTCTGGTCTTTTACCATAAAGCATGCTTAGAGACTTCAGCACTGTGTTTCCTAGACCATACAAAGCATATATGAGGGCTGCCTTTCTGCCACATGCCTCCAAGTTTCACCATCTGCCCAAAAATGTGTGAAAAACTGATGTCCTTTAAATGGCCTATTTTGGGGGTGACCAATGCTTTGTGGCTTGATTTAGTGTTCCATCCTGCCATGCCATGCCTGGCACAGAGAGCAAAATGAATGTGTCCAGTAGCAGTTTTATAAAATTGTGATGGCTTGGGGGATCTAGGTCAAATTAAGCAGCCAACAGACTTACTGAGTAACTGGTGTCCAGAGCAGGGTCTTGGTGCACTCTGTCACAGTCTTTCTGGCTGTTTGCCTCCCACACTGCCTACAAGATGGATTAAAGGCCACTGAAGTCTGTGGGCAGTTTCAGGATGGTTTTGGATGAGCAATCGGGCCCTTCAAGAGCCTTGTCCAGCTGGCTCCAGGTCGAGTTCTGGGTTGTCTGATGGAGAGAGAAACATCACTGCCCTGAGATGTGAGGAGAGGGGGAGGATGTGAAAGCAATGCTAATTCCTACTTCTGCCTCTTGTCAGGCAGGTGAGAAACGAAATTGAAAAAAGCTGCACAAGGGTCTGGAGAGCTTGTAGTTAACAAAAAAAAAAAAAAAAAAAAAAAAAAAAAAAGAAAAAGAGAGCAACAGATTCAAGCTCTGGGTGTGATGGAGATTTTGGAAGCTGAAATTTCCTAAGGCAGCTCATAATTTCAATGGCGAATTGCAGGGCCTGTTTTTTAGATAGGAGGAAGGAGGCAGGCTGCTCAGCACTGCAGGAAAGATAGTGTCTTGTCTGATGTCTCACAGTTAGACACAAAAAAGAGAAGTCTGCAGAGGTTTCTTTTTCAGCTGATCACTGGTGAGCAGACAGGTAATTTCTAATTAGTACTTGTGAAATTAAACCAAGTTAACCTGACCAAAGTGGTAGGTATTCTATTAAAAACTGGACTGTCATTCAGGGCTTTAATTTTCTGAACCAACTATAAGGCTCTTCTCTGTTCTGGTATCCTTACCAGACTCTTAAATGCTTTAAAAGAAAATGGGACTATGCATACAAGCATATAGAAATGCCTTGACTCTGTGGTCAGCCTGTCTTTCAAGGTAATTCTGCCAAGGGTGGGCTTCCCAGCCCAATGCCTGGCATGGGCAGGTCCAGCTCTGTAAGTCCCTTTGTGGTATTGTGCTCCCTGTCTGTGCATATTGAGAAGTGAGAGGAAAAATGCAATCCTTTATTCTGTAGGTGTAGGAAGGGTGATTTTTAAAAAAAAATTATTATTTTTAAAAAATTTTTAGTCTATTGCAGCATTCAGTGGAAATGGCAGGAGTTGGTAGCTGAGATCACCGCATTTCAGAATTGAAACTGAAGAATGCCATGTATCCTCAGTGTACCATATTTTGTAATTCTTAAGTGTTTAATGTGTAAAATTTTACTGATAGAAACTCTTGATAACGTATTTAAGAAAAAAACGCCAACTGAAGTCAGATTACAAATTTGCACCTTTTAAAATATGAACAGAATGCTTGTTGTTTTGATATAGAGCTCCATTATCAGTTTGCATCTTCAAGGTGGTGTAACCTTCCTCTGATAACTTCTGCTCTCTTTAAGTTAGCTGAAACGACTCAGCTTTACTTTGCCTGTACTGCATGTTTGTATGCAAGGTTAAAACAAGCCAGGAACAAAACCAGATATTTCAAGAGCTGGAGTGTGTTTCAGCTTATTGTAGCCTAGGCTATCAGACTTGACTGCTAGTCTTGCTGAAGAGTAGCCCTGCAGGTTATTAAAGAAAAAAAAAAAAAGTTTCTGAGAATATATCAACAAAAATTTCTTCATGCTTGAACAGTCATATACCCATAACCTTCTTATTTATCAAACTGGCTCTAGGGAATAGTAAAACCTTCAGCCTGCTATCATACAGTGAACTGTGCCTGTTGGCAGAGTAATCTTGACTGAAAATTCCCTTTTTCCAACCTGCTCTACCCTATTTGTTCAAATTGACCTATCCCAGCTTTAGTACCTAAGGATGCACCTTCTACTACAAGGTCCAGTTGTTAGAGGTCAGTCCATTTGGACTGTTCTCCAACATCCTGGCATATCTGGGAGACCTTAGTCTTATGGACCCTATACAAATTTGTTGCAACGTAAATACCATAAACAGGGCCATACTGTTGAACATGTGCAAGTAATTCCTTTAGCTTGAAATCTTTTATGTCAATGGTTTTCTTCTTAACTGTGAAACTGAACTCTTATCTTTGTTTTCTCCCATTTCATCCACTCACAAACACTTGTTCTTCAACCAAAAAACTACCTATGAACTGCCATTATTTTTATTGTTTGTTTCTTTCCCCCAATTAACAGCAATTAACACATGGTTGGAGAAGCTTACAAATTAGCTCAACTCTATCTGGGCCTCTGCACAAGCTAACTGAAGTGTGGAGCAGGCTGCAAGGCACGGTGGCAAGCCACACATTATCAGGCAGCCGTGCTTGCCCAGCTCTCAAGGAGGAGCTGTTCTCTGGCATTAGGTGAAGAAAATGAACATGAAGATGACAGTTTGGCTGCTCACAGTATAAGTCAAGGTTATGGACACTAATTCTTGAGAAGTCTGGTCCAGTCCTTGCTGAAATTACAAGGATTTCAGTGACCTTTAGGCCTCATTAGTAAGTTAGTCTTCAGTTTTAAAGATGTCTCATCTCTGAGTTGTTAGCAAAGGGTATATGAAGTTTGGCTTCTGTGGGTGGCTGAAATGGGAACCCAAAGAAAAGAAAAAACATTAAACTATGGATCACTGACACTTCAGATGGAGGATTTTATAAATTTAATGATATATCTTCCCAATGCATGCATGGAAGTCATACAAAGAAATATTTAGAAAGAGAGATTAAATTGTCTTCTGCTGAACAGATACAGAAGTCAAACAGCAGAATTTTTGCTCCTTTAAATGTAAAACCTTTAATGCAAACTGAACTACAGAGTGGTTACTGAGTTCTTGTCAAATCTGCTAGCAATTGATTATATGGGGAAAAGCACAGCACACCATCTATCAGCTCTCTGCATGGGGGAATTATTAGATTCTTTTGATCACTGATAGGGATATATTAGGTCTCAAAATGAATCCACTCCTCCAGCTTTTAAAGAAGAGAACAGTCAGTCCTGACTGCACATTGGTGTGTACAGGAAGATCATAAATGTGAAATACAGGGCTGCAGCACAAAAATATTTGAAAAACCAAAATCTTGGTCTTAGTCTCAGCTTGATTTATCTTTGTGCTGTAGGCAGGAGAGCTGTCCCCAGTGGCAATGTTCTTTAGTGGCTTACATGGCCCCTGCACTGGTGAAAGTGTTGTCCTTGAAATCACCAAGGAATATCTTTATTTCCATTTCAGCTTGAGGTTATCATTATAGTACATTTTAAAGATACATTTAATTCCCAGTTCATACATGGAAGTCATACAAATTATTGATTTTTAGCCAAGATCATTAAGAATTTTTAACACAGGCTGTGGCTACTCAGATAAAAGAGGTTCTATTAAGAGCTTAACAAAGGTTAATTTTGGCATATAATTAACTCATCAGCTAATGAGCTAAAGACAACTTTATCATTTAATTGCTACATCTGGTAAAAAGTTCAAAGAGGAAAAACAACAGCTTTCAACATCTAAGTGCTTAGAGTAGTAGCTGTGCTTATTCCCTCACCCCAAGGAAGGTTAAAATCCAACCCCTCTTACAAATCCCTCTTCTTAGTATTTCTCATTTCTTTCTTCAGTCTGTTTATGGGAACAATTCCTTCCCCCTTGGCTTAGTGCATCCACTCTCATATGTTGAGGTGTACTTATCTAGAATGAAGATGAATGATGAATTTCTAAGAATATTTCTGAAAGTATTTAAATCAAGGGGATGGGTACCAGTCCTGTGGAAGATGACACTACCCACTTGTTCCCTCCCTGTGTCATCCCTTCAGTCCCCAAGCTTATTCAGTAAGCTGCTGGAGGAGCTTGGTAGAGAAAAGGGAAGGCAGAGTTTGAGTCAGGCAAGCGGAGCAGCCGCATTCCTGCTTGCTGTTATGAACTAATATGCTGTATGGCAGTCGTCTTTGTGCATAGCATGTCAAGCTATCTGGAGACTAGGAGTTCAACTTAGGAGTTTAGTTCATCTTTGAAGTTAATGAAAAAAACATTTAGTGGTGCAGATGCTCAGCTTTCTGGAACTTGTACTGGGAGGCATAAGAATTTGTCATCTGAGAATCTGCCTCATGGACTATGGTGGGACTTCGTTTGGGGCCTTGGACTCCTATTGAGAAGAAGGGTGTCACAGTGACAGCACTGGGTGTCCTGTTCTTTTGGGAGCTCCTGGGTTTGAGTCACATCTTTCCATGCATTTTCTATATGGCTCATGTGGACTGAACCCGGAGCTGCCTGCAGTGCTGAACAGGGCAGAACAGAGAATTTGGTGATGTTTTTGGCAGGAGGAGGGATTAAATAAGGTACAGCATGGGAGAAAAAATTGGGACTAAGGGATATGAAAAGCTCCAAATAATGAGAAATAGAGGAGTTATGGGACTGAGAGGGTGGGGAAGAGGCAGCTGAGGTCTGTCTGTCCTCTTGGAAGAGTGTATATTTAAAGGCTGAATTTCCAGGCCACAGTTTGCGATGGGGTTTGAATTTCAGCAGATCTTCAGTCCTTATTCCTTACACCTTCTTCACATGATGAGAAACTTTTCTGCAAACAGGCACCCCGACAATGACAAACTGAATCCTCATTAAAACAAAGAAAGGTTAAGGGGAAAAAATAACCTATTTAAAATGAGGTAACTCACCAGTCTTTGAGCTGTAAATTGACAATAGGATTTATATAAATCCATAATTGTATCTCTTTTACCTGCAGTTAGGCTAGTTAACGATGAAAAAAGTATACAGCCGATCGTGAGGTTTTAATGAGGATTCTTTTTGCAGAGTTAAAAAAATCCACCAAATTAAATTCTGCCAATTTACTCCATTGCAAATTGAGCGCCACCCTGTGCGCAAAAAAATAATCAAGTAGCTTAAATCAGTTACAGCTAAATGTGTAAGTCAGCATGTGCTTTAGCCTTTAGTCATGAAGAATATATTAGATTTTAAAAATAAATGGCTTTCTGCTCAGTCTTCATTGCAATGGCTTTCTGACTTTTAATTAAATTTTCACTACTTGTGGGTGCTTCTTCATGTACTTTGTCCACAGAATTCACAGCATCTCTATCATTATGTGTGGTGAAAAACCAGATTGGAGATTATTAAGCTTGTTCATTCTTTTGTTATTCACTAATACAATACCTAGAGAATTTATTTTTTTTCTCTTGTAAGGTAAGAGCAAAGCATGAATTCTACAATAATATCCTACAAGAATGAAGCAAAAATGCATAAACTGAACGTGATTAGCAGTAGCTGGTAGCTCATTACACTTTGTTCATTAGGCACTTCTGGTCTCTTCAATTGGTGTTAAATGAACTTAATGTAAATTAGTAAGTATGGGTTTGTGTCATTTGGAAGCAGCTCACAAGGAAAAGGAGAAAGTGTGGGTGTTGCTGGCCCCAGCAAGGAATGGCACTACCTGGGGCTGTCAAAGGGAATGGCTGCTCTTTGTGTGGGATGGCAGGAGCAGTCCCTTTGAGGCTGGATGTTGCCTTTACAACTACAGTACTAGTGGTTTG
Source organism: Apus apus (assembly GCF_020740795.1). Taxonomy (NCBI): domain Eukaryota; kingdom Metazoa; phylum Chordata; class Aves; order Apodiformes; family Apodidae; genus Apus; species Apus apus. The sequence continues at coordinate 15,113,142 of NC_067288.1, forward strand.
AGGGACAACCTCATACAACTGGTTGCTGCTTGGGAGGGGAAAAAAGATGCATAACACTTGCTGGCTGTTTCCTGCACCTATGGGACCCTGGTGCCAGCTCTGGGTGTGGGAGGGCTGGCTTGCTCATGCCTCCCTGCTTGTGTAAGGCAAGCAGAGACCAGTGTCCATCTCTCTGGAAGCCAGGGAGCACAGCATGTGTGCTGGCTCCCTGCCCCAGGAGAAGAAGCCTGGGGGAGTGCTGACCATTTTGGCTCCATGGCTTCAGAACACCTGGAGGTGCTGCGCTCAAAATGGCATAACTTGCCTGGCCTGTGGGCTGCCCTCCTTTCCTCCCCATCCACTCCTGCTGTGTCTGTTGGATTTGAGATGAGTAACTTCACTTGAGAGAAGTCAGAATGTCTGATTTTTGAAAAGAGTGGCAGTGCAGGGGAGGAGGCCTCCCCCATTGCTCACCAGGCTGTGATTCAACCCCCTGTATCCTCTCCCAGGTGTGGGTGAGGGCACGCTGGGGCTTTCTTGCCCTGCTGTCATAGCTCCCTACCAGCTGGAAACTGGGATACCACCCTGCCCTGTTTCAGGCCACTGTCCCACTTGCTGTGGTGGGCTGCTGCAAGCAGCATGTGGTGCTGTGGGGTAAGGGCACAGCCATGGGCAGGCTGAGCTTTGTTGTCTTCTGCCAGGTTTTGTGGGAAGGAGAGCAGGGCCCATGTTGTGAACTCTGCAGCCGCACATCCACAGCAAAGCTGCATGGGTGACTGCCTGAGCAGGAGAATTGTCTGTGTGTCTATGTGGGAGGTACAGAGTCATGGAAATGTGGCAGGACGATGCAAAGGTTTAAGAAATATTCATAGCTCCCCCCCTGCCTGTCAGTGCTCGTTGAGTGTAACAAAAATGAATGTGGCCAGGCAGTGGTGGACCTATCATGCACCTAATTTCAAGTGTCTCATCACCAATTATCCCCACCTGTATCTGTTCTCTTTACCTGATGGACTAAGATTGACTCTTAGACCTGGGCTCTTCCTTCTCTCTCAGTGTTGCTTCCAGAATGTCATTTTTCCATTTGTCTGCAGCTGCCACTTTAAAGGCTACAGCCTAGATCACTTACTGCTCTGTGTGGCTATTTTGCCTGTAGCCAAGTGTCAGCCCTGGAGGTTAGCATCCCCTCTGCCCCTCAGTTTGATTATTTTTATGGGACAGCTAAGAGCCTTTTCCTGGAATTTGGTGTAAAACAATTTCACAGGGAGCTAGGCCAGTATAGAATCTTTAATGGGGACTTTAGAGGGCTATTAGAGGTGGAGAGACTAATGGACACTTTCTTTTCTAAGTACAGGAAAACTATAAAATAGTGTTGTCCTTGCAGAGTGCTTCTCATTAATCTCTTACAACATTCACTGGTGCTAGCTGGAGAGCAGAAATTATAGTGGAGGGAGGAGAGAGGAAATTTGGGAAGTTGGTTAGGTTTTGTTTTGTGTCAAAATGAACAGTGCAATTTTTTGAGGGGAAGAGACATCTAGAAACAGTCCTTCCTCCCTTCTCTCCCCCTCCTGTTCTGCTGCTTGGGATGTGCCCAAGCCCTGTTCAAATCCTTTCCTGGCTTCCTTCAGAGCGAGTCTTGGGCCAGGGTGTTCCAGGGTGGAAGCAGCAGCTGCAAGGTAACCTGCAGGTTTTTTTGGGGTGGCTTTGTATGGACATGAGTGTGTTGGGGCTGGAGGGGTTTTGACCCTCTCCTCACTGGCAGGATGGAGGCCAGTCACAAGGCCATGCAGGCATGCTAGTGTTGTGGCCCTGGGGCCCTGTCTGTACCAATCTGTGGGTCTTTTATCTCTCCTCTTGCAGGTGTTCTGCTGAAATGGGCTCCAGAGCATGTTTTCTATAAAAAACTTTCCTTTTTGACTCTGTTTTCCAATTAAAAATGTTTTTTTAGTAAGAGCTCTTAGCCCAGTTCTATCCAGAGGTTTCTGCTCTAAGCCGTGAGCTGTTAAACACTTCAAACATGGGAAAACTACCTTATGCTTATTGGAGCACTTTGCTGAGATAGGGTTGGGTATTCTTCTGAGGAGGTGTTCAGGGAAGGCAAAAGTAGAAGGGGGCAAAGGCTCAGCTTCATTTTTTGATCTGGTAGGACAGTTTGTGTGGAAAGTAACCATATTATATTCAGGTGCTGTAAGCGAAGTTGCCAGACACCTTAAACCTTTTCCAGCAGATCCATGTGAGCTCTCATTTGTGCCAATTCTGGTAAAACAAGTTTTCTGACCTAAATCAGCACCACCCCAGCACTAAGGAGCTGCGTTCTTTATTCGGCGAGGCCTCCTCCTTGTCAGGATGCATTTCCATCGAGCCCTGCAGCCTGCGCACTCGCAGCGCCTCCCCCTGCTTCTGCCTCCTAGTGGGCTGTCTGAAGGAGGCTATACATATGTATTAAGTTATTAAGCAGTGGTGTGGGTTCTCACAAGTTCAAACGCAGAGCATGCTGTGCCTATGCTCAAACGTCTCCAGGAGGGCCTGGATTAATAGAAATGCAAATGGAGCATCTGCACAAGGCCATATGATTAGAGCCTTCCCCCTCACACCTCAAAGTCAAAAGCAGAAAAACACTGCATGTGAAATACAACCAAAAAACCCTGGTGATATAATATGCAAAGTCTGTTACCAATTTCAACAGCAGTCAGCAAAACACTGAGCCTCATCCCACTTTAAGCACCATTGGTCCTACCTTCTCAAAGGTAAGTGGTTTAATCAGTGTTGAATTGCTTGAGTCCACAGGGATGCTTGCCTTTGCCTAGAATTCCAGTGAACTTCAGCCCAGCCTTGTCCAGCAGTAATGCTGCTAACCTGAACAGAAAAACTCCTATTTCATGCCAACTTATGCAGAATTCTTTCTGTACTGATGGGAGATCTGAATGTGGTACATGCTAGCAAAATCAGTCATTAATAAAATTAGTTAGGGCAGATTTGCTCAGGCAATTTCTGCTTTCAGGAATTGTTATTGATCATAGAATCATAGAATGGTTAAGGTTGGAAGAGACCTTAAAGTTCATCAGGTTCCAACCTCTCTGCTATGAGCAGGGACACCTCACACTAGATCAGGCTGCACAAAGCCTCATCCAACCAGGCCTTAAACACCTCCAGGGAGGGGGCTTCCACAACCTCTCTGGGCAACCTATTCCAGCACCTTACTACCCTCATGGTGAAGAATTTCTTCCTGATGTTTAACCGAAATCTCCCCTCTCTCAGTTTAAAACCGTTACCCCTTGTCCTATCACTGCCCTCTCTGGTGAAAGCCCCTCCCCAGCTTTCCTGTAGCCCCTTCAGGTACTGGAAGGCTGCTATAAGGTCCCTATGGAGCCTTTTCTTCTCCAGGCTGAATAACCCCAACTCCCTCAGCCCATCACCCTCATTCAGTATTAATGTGAATCCATGTGTAAATGCTTTTATTTCCTTCCACCTGACAGCAGAATTTGACTCACTTGAGACATATATTGTGCTGTGCCAAGGTTTTACATCCTTCTAGAGACACCAGTTCAGCCATGGTGTGGACTAATGTGGCTGTACTGGATGTTGCTTCCTGTTGCTGTAAGAGTGGAATAACCAGATGGCAGAGAAACTATCACTTTATGCCCTTGGTCCCAGCCGGATCCATGAGATGTAATGAGAGAGAGGGGTAAGTGGTGGAAAAAACTTTTCAAATTTTTCCTCATGGAGTGGTATCAGGTTCCTTAGAGATAGTGAATAAGAATGACTCCTCTGGGGAGAGCTCTAGACATTTTTGCAGGAACTACAGACTCAAGCCTGGTCAATACCCACACAATAGAGTGTCTTTTATTGTCACTTCCTAGTGGTCTGTCTTTGGAGGTAAATTGTTACAGATTACTGCAGGCGTCCTCTGGCCAGGATCTTCTTAGTACTTAGTTACCACCAAGAACTTCACTGGATAAAGTCTGTAAGGACACAGGGACAGATGCTTGCCATTCTTTGCCTGCTTGCCAAGTTGATTGGAACCTGCAGGGTCATGGCAAGAAGAGAGGTGCTCATGGGGAGGCAGCTTTCCTTTATCTTCTGCAAATGAGACCGTCTTCCCATTGGATGTGGATCTGCTCTTGGCATATTTCAGGTAGGTGCAACAAATCTCTTTTCTACAAGCCTTGTCCTCACATATCTGTACCATAGTTATCTCTATGCAACCACACATAGTCCTTTACATCCTTGTAAGACTAGATATTGCCAAACCTTCTTTTTCACTTCTATGCAATTGTTGTATCTGCTTGACCAAGAAGCCATCTTAATTTTGGAAAGGTTTTATGGAATAGGATTATAGCTGTGGTTCTAAATTTAAGCCACTACTAGTGATTCGGTCAGAATAAGAAAATTGGATGGATCTTTCACACTTTGTGGAGGTTTTTAGTTTATCCTCGACAGTGACTTTCCTGATGGTATAGGCTATTCACAGATGTTGCTATACTTACTGCCTCTAAATGAGGGAGCAAACTCTCGAGTTCTTCTATGCCCTAAAATGAGGCTCATGAGCAGCTGCTGTTGCCTGTAATGTGGGTCTATTTAATATGTAAAGGGTAAAAGCACTCTGCCTATGATTTTCTGTATGGAAGTAGAGAAACTAACTTGAACATAATGTAACTTGGGTTGTGAAGGACAGTCCCATATATTTGACTCAAATGCCTCTCAGTTATATGAAACTTACAGACCAGCTGGTGATCGTACTTACTGCTTTGAGTGGCTTTAGCAGCTGAAATATGAATATTGCCCTACAGACACTGCAGTTAGTACTTCAGAAGCAATTGCCATGTCCTCTGGCTTTTTCTGTGCTGCTTTTTATCATACTCTGTGTTTTGGTCACCTGCCTTGCATTCTGAGAGCTCCTTTCATACATCCATTGTAGCAAACACTCTTCCAGCTTCCCTTAGAAAACCTGGATAATTTCTCCTTGTTTCCCATCTTAGGCTTATGGGCTAGAAAGCAAGTCAGAAGATAGCCATCTTTAGAATAATATGTTCTACCTTTGCCAAACAGCACAGGAGAAGATGCAGGGGTTTTCTGGGGGCAATAAAAAGGGGCTCTATTTGTAAGGAAAGTAAAATTTGATATACGTCTTTACACAGTGTACCTAGAAATGTTGAGCCTTGTGTTCCTGTTTGTCTTTAACATCCCAGGGCAAACAAAACATTGGGCTAGAATGGGGAATTGAGTGTGATTCTTATGTTCAGTGTCAGAATAAGGACTGTGAGCTACAGCTCACCTTACTAGTTTGATAGGTGCTGGCATCCTGCTTCACAGTTGTCCAGCAGAACAGCAGCATGACAATATGTAGGCCTGGACTCTTGAAAGACATCACTGAATTTATTTGCATGGTAGTTGATCAACTTTCTTATCTGGCCTCAAACATTAGAACCAATGGTATGGAAATTCCTAAGTAACTGCACACACCAGACCTGCACAGGCCAAGATGGAAGAAGAATTAATAAAACATACATATGAGAGCTGATTTCTCTACACTTTAAAGGCTAGTGATTGCTCAGCAGTATCATTTGTATACATAATTCTCACATACCATTAACAGAGCTGACCTCTTTCAGCAGTATATGCAAACCCAAACTACAGCTACAGAAACCTTTTTATTTATTTTAGTCAGAATATATTATAGTTGTATTTGCAGTTTGGTGGGGAAATGAATAAAGGAAACGGTCCCCTCAGGTTAGGTGAGAGTCTGACTTTCACTATATTATGGGTAAGATCAGCATAATATCTAATGGGAGAAGAGGGCCATTCCTGTCCAACCAGTTGCTGCATGTCCACAGTAAAAACAGTAATATACTTCCGGGAACCTGTGTGCAACCTTGGTTGCCATTTCCATGGTTGATTCAAGTAGAAGAGGAATGGAGAAAAAAGAATAATGTGAGATACAACTACAATATACAGGACCTCTGCCTTTCAGCTATCCAGAAGAAATGCCACTTCACTCTAATGAAGGGGCAGAGCAGGATACTTACAGATGCAGGTATGACCAAATAGCATGAGAACCTGCTCCTTCTGGTTCACTACTGCCTCTCAGCTGGAGATTAATACAGCCTGCAGGTAGGATGTCAGACACATCCTGTGTGTGCTCCTGGCCTGTTTCAGGGTAATCCCAGCCACACAAATCACATTAAAGTGATTTAATTCATATACAGGTACTTGCAGCACCATGGCAGCAACTGAACCTGAAGCAACCAGCTGGTTTGGCTTTTCAGCTAGGTCATTAGAGGAGGTCTTGGTTGCACCTTAACCTGGCTCCTACAGTGTCTTGTGACAATGTAATTCCCCAAAATGCTCAGCTCCTGCTTGCAACAGTAGTTGAGCCCCAGCACTTCAGAGGATATTGCAGATCCCAGTGAGGCAGTTGCTTAGGGGGACATTGCTGAGGGGATCCCTAGAGCCAGATCTTCTACTGTTGTAAAGCCTCTGAGCCCCAGTGAAGCTGTCAGTTGGTACATGGTGCTGCAGAAGCATCATTGTTAGCAATGCTCTGAAGTAAAGGGAGAGCCTGGCTGACAATCAGATCTCACCTTCAGTATTCAGGATGAAAGATATCCAGCATGCTTTGAGATGTTTTCCAACCACATTTAATTAGGAATGTAGTAAGCCTCTCTAAACATGGAGCCCTTTGCTCTTTTCATAATGTCACTTCTAAGAATAGACAACACATTAAATACTATTTAGGATGAGCATACTGCAAAAAGAATTACTCCTTCAGGAAGGCTTAATGGTGGGATAGATAGTCAAGATCTGAAGATGGCTTAAAGACAAAATAATTCAGATGTCCAAAATGACTGCAGACTGTATGAGGATGAAGAACATTTCTTTGGACATGAACACTATTTGGACGCAAGAAGGTGACTATTTTTCCTAAAATATGCAGGACTTTCTCTCACAGTACCTAGGTGGTATCTGCCTGTACAATGGTCTAAAGGTGCACCCTGCTTTCCAGTTCAAATCCAGGGTGTGTTTTCAGGCTGTTCTGGCTCACAATCCTGGCAGCATGATTGGTGGTGGGAGGAAGAAGGAATGCAGAGGTCAGGCTGACTCTTAGACCATATTTACTGGGTGCAGAAATGTTCTCCACAATGTAGTTATGACTGAGGCCTTCTCTCCTTTGGGCTTAATTGACATGCAAGAAATTAAGCAGCTGCTTGCCAGGTCAGAGGTATGATGAATTATGAAGCTTTGCTTAGTCCTCTTGATAGATTGGCTTCAGCTCCATTGCTTCAGAGGGGGCCATACATGGGGCACAGTGATTAAACAGCTTACCCAGACAATTACAACAGGTTTTAGTTAAGCTGGGAATAAAATTGTCCAACTCCTTCCCTCCCTTTCCTCTGTACTCCTGACCTTTAACATTAAATCCCTGCTTTGTTTTTTTCTTCCTGTATCTACCATTTATTGTTGGTAGGTTTGGTTTTTTTGATTTTTTTTTTTTTACAATTTGGTGACACCACATGGGAGAAGTAGCTTCACTTTGAGCTGTACAAACTGTACAAGTTGGGAAGCAGGTTCTGACAAAAAAAATGCTTCTATTTGAGTGACAACTTTTAGGACAGGCTAAAGAGAGGCAAAGATAGCTTTACAATAGAGATTTCTGGATACAACATGTTCTGCAAAAAGATAGCTGTCTCCACATAGTAACTTCCTGAGTTGTTTACTGTGGTTCTCCTTACAAGTGTTCTTGAGGATGGCAAGGAAGAACTCCTAGTTACAGTGAAATCATCCTGTTCAATAGCAGTCACCTCACGTAATACCAGCAAGGCCAGGTTTAGGTTTACAGGGAGACAGTGAGCTGTCAGTGGTACCCTGTGGACACGTATATAGCAATCCTCCAAAAAAACCTTTCTGTTGCTGGCTGGCATCTCCCAGTCACTACGGTCCTTCTTTTCTCCAAAGCATCATGAGAAACAGTGATCTCTGCATGTTTGGCTCCTCTTTGAAATGCTACAAGAACATTTTCTTCCTGCATTTTAGAGCAATGTAAAAGGCTGCACTCAATGGACTCTCAGATCTGAAGGAAAAGCAGCTCTTTTTTTGGTTGACTTTTTTCCTTTTAGTTTCCATCCTTCTTTTGAAGTGTGCCTGGTTTTACAGGTATTGTGCTTCCAGCTGCCACACACAAAGTTAAGGTGAGATGTATATTTTTTTACTACTAAAAAGTGTGGGGTTAAAATTCTTTTCTACTACATGAATGGTACTGTTGTGGGCTTTTTTATTTTGTCCTTCCAGTATGGTCTGTGTCCCCTCAAAACACATCAATAAACAACTGGAAAATAATCTCAGTAGTGATGGTGATCTAATGCAAATACTGGTGAGATGTTGACCCTACACTGTTGTACCTGACAGATGAGCTTAAGGAGGGAAGAATCAGAACTGTGGCAGCCTGAGAAACAAGCCCAAAAATGTGGAGTGCTACACCTCATCTTGCAGCAGCTTGATTGGTCCAGGTAATGCCATGGCAGAAAACTGAACTACTGTAACATTAAAGTGAATTGCAAGAGTGGCTCAAGAGATGTCCAGAAATAACTGGAAAGGGCAGGATTAGACCTGTGGATGCCTTCCTGCCTGGAATATAGCTTTTTAGGATGGTGTCAGATGTCTGTGGACAAGTAATGCTATTAGCACTGTGAAAAATGTCTTGGACTTTTAATGACCATGACTTGTTATAGGTATTTAAATATATGATGCAAATGCTACACAGCAATGGATACTGTACTGGGCCAAGTCTCCAGAAATAGCAGTCTAAAATCTGTGGAAGATGAACTGCTGGGTGCTTTGGCACTTTTGATAACCAGACTGGCTGCATACAGATCTGATGCATAGACATGGAGCCCCTGTGTTTGAGAGCTTGGGCTGTACTATACACCTAACTTCTGAACAGTCTGTTCTTGGAGTAGCTGTGCCTGTCTTGACTACTATGCTTTACGTATATTATGCCTAATCTTTTAATCTACAGCTTTATACTTGGATTTTCTTCCTCTGTGGATGCTTTTCTACCATTCTTCATTTCTTAGTCCACTCTCTCTTTCACTCCTGATGTTCTTTTGCAGGGCTTTTATTTCACTTTTTGTTAATTCTCCTTTTCCACCTTACGCTGACAATAGCAAGGGGTCTGGTTGGCCTTGACTACATCATGCACTCGTGTGGGCACCCTCATCCCTAGACAGGGCAACTGACCGTGGCTAGCAACTGTCTATTGCCTGCACTAACCAAAATCCAAGAGCTCATTGTGTCTTCGTTCATATTCTGAAGAGTCCTTCTAGTCCCACTGGGAAATTCCTTGCTAGATGCTATATAAAGATGTAGAAATATGGGAGGAATTTCAAAGTTCAGGTAGAATCTGTGTTACTTATCTGCTTACAGTCTTTGGAGATACATGAGCAACCTGTATGAATGAGCCCTAGATCCTAGATACCAGGCTTCTATCAACTCTAGCTGGTGGTAAAGAGAAGGGAAAATAATTCCCAACTATGATCATAGCCAAAGGGCTTATCTTGAAGCCTATTCCAGAGCACTGTGCTGTGTACTCTGGATGTACATTTTGGCCTGATGAGGGACATGGGACCTTTCCAGACAGAATTTCCATGGAGAAAAAAGAGGTACTAATTTGTTGCTCAAAGTTGAAAAATAAACAATGTTGCACTTCATAAATAGGGTGTTAATGATAGCAATGCAATAATCGATTTCTTCTCATTAAGTAACAAACAACACAAGCTGAAAAATTAACCAGTTTGTTTCACACAGTTAGATTAATGGAGAACCAAGCAGGTCTTAACTTCCTCTCACCAATGAATAATGGCCTAGAGAAACAGAGTGTTAATCGAGGCGACACTGGTGGTAGTAAACAAGTCAATCCTGTATTTATTAGAGCAGTAGAACATGCATAATACATTGAGCTCTAGTTATCAGCTGAAAGTTGCACAACGCTGGCAAAAGAGTCTGTTGTATCTCTACTGGAAGAAGATTATGTGACAGGAAATCCATATACCTAGGAGGATAGGCATTAATTCAGTAGAAGGTGAGAGGAGTACCACATGTGGAGTGGGTGGCCTGCTCTTGACTTAAAGGCCATTCAATAATTACTCTAAATGTATCATTAATACAGCAAAAGGCTGTCAATCATTCAACATCCTGCCTTTGTAAACTTCTTAATGCTGCTTAGGTTTGTCAAGAAGTTCAGAGGAAACCAGAGACAGTACTTGAAAAATGTGAAAAGCAAAGAAGTCAGATATTTTTGCACAGAAATGTGTGACATTTCAGTGCCTGTGAGGTGAGAATCTTGGAGTGGGATTCAATTCAACCGACTTGCTGCAGTGCAGAATAGGTGTGGTCTAGACTGGGCCTTGGGAAGCCTGAGTTCTTGTTGTTCTCCATTTGACCTGCTGGATGATCTTCACCTCAAGCGTGCCTCTTCGTAACACGCCTGCAAGATAGGAATGATGATAGCGCCTACTGTAAAGTACTCAGGAAGTTAAAAAGTGCCATATGGAAGACATGAAAGGATCACTAATTTCCAACTTTATGCTTAAAGTATATTAATCTTGAGTTTACTGGGGTTAGCAGAAATAGCCATCATGATCTTACTGGGGGGATTTCCTTCTCATGGGAGGAAGCTTTGTCTTTTCCGCTTTAGATGATCATTTACCTATGCTTGACTGATGATGCTGGTAACAAACAACAGTTTGATACATTTGTGGTTTAATAAAAAATAGATTTAATGCTGGGACAGTTTAAAAGTCATCATATAGCCCCAACTTTCTAAGACAGCTAGGCATGTCTTAGAAACATGTAACTGCTACTCCAAAAGCTTCAATTCAGGCTCACTAAATCTCCTAAAGAGTCAATTGTCTTCCCTGAGGATTCCTTAATTTTGTCTTTGATTTAATTCAGGCAGCAGTATTTATGGCAATTTGATTTATTGTCACTAATTGCTAGTTGAGGGTGTTCCTCATGCTAAGTGCAGACATTGGTTTTGGCAAAAGTCAAATGGAAGCTATTTTTAGTTTAAATCAGCTCTCTTTTCAGCAGTTAGTGGTGTCACCGTTTTTTTCCCTAACAGATCTCATCATGACACACAAGAAATGTGATTCTGCAGAACTGCAAAATCCAGAGAAGATAATGAAAATTCATAAAGAATTGATAAAAAGAAAAGGAAATATGAAGGATATTCCTGAAGAAGCTGTATCAGTAGGGGAGTTTCTATTACAGGTAACTGGAGTAAGTCCCCCAGGAGTCTTCTGTTTTCATCTATTTATTAAACAAGAGAGTAAGACAAACTATAAATTAATTATACTTGCCAGTGACATAAAGTCAAGGCAGTGGTGAACACAGATAATGGAATTCATAGACAACAGGGGGCCAAATTTTCTCCTTGCTTACACCTGTTCATTCTCACTGAAGTCAATGGGATTGGACAGGTGTAACTGAGGGGAGAATGTAGCCTCAGGCCTTTTCTAGAGAGGGGTGGAGAGCTGGTGAAAGATGCTTGATGTTAATAAATATGAAGTCTTATCCATTAGCTTGAGATACACAAAAGACAAAGGATGAAGTGAGCATAGAGATGAGGTGCACAAGGTGCAGCATGGGCACTTTGCATACAGGAGCTCTGGTGGTTTCAAGGGATGCTGTGAGAGCTCAGCCCAACCCAAAGCAAGGTGGCTTTTGTGGTGGCTCAGGAGGGTTGCACCAATGAAGGATTTTGAGTGTTTAGTTCTGTGTGCACAATCTGCAAGGCAGCTGCATATGCCTGTCATGCTCTTTATTGGTGATTTACATTTATAGTAGCACTGACTACCTCTTATTAATTAAGAGTGTTGTCTCATAAACAGGTCAAGTGCCAGTGCCTCTCAGCCCTGTAGTCTCTCACTCAAACTGTTCATCAGACTCTTGTCTGATTAAAGGTAACCACAGCCTTATGTATTCATTCACAGTCTAAATCTCAGGTTACCAAGGTAACAAGCAGGTTAATCAGCTCCTCCACACTTTCCTTAATTTCCTTAATTCACTTCATTCTCTACTTCAGCCAACTAAGTACAATAGCCTTTTTTAGTTGGCTCTCACAGACTGTTTCTGATCCACTTGACTCTGAGCCAGTTCCCCTCTCAAACTACAGTGTACAGTATTGTACAATAACAACAAACGTGATTGAATTGCTGAATTACACAATACGCTTTCTGACTGTCTTGTGCTACAATGTTCATACATAATTTATATTGGAATTGCATTAGGTTGTGTCCTTTGCATGAGATTGGTTGTCTTGTAGCTTATAGCTCCAGCCCTGTGATGGAGGTGGGGCAGAGCTGTTCCGCACCAGCATGGCTTTGGGAGAGTGCCCATGGCTGAAACAGTGACGGGTTGCACAGGGCAAGGAGGAGCCTTCCTTGGCTCTGCCTGAGATACGTCCCTGCCTCGATTCTCCATCAGCAGAAGGGAAGCTAATTCCTGCAGGTGTATCATTGATACAGATTCAGATTCTACTTGTGTGTGATGTGCTCCGAGGCAATCTGTGTCTCTGCTTCATTCTTCCTGGGACCCCTTACCTCTCAAAATTTGAAAGAAAGAAAACACCATGCTCTCTCTAGTGCTTTTTGTGAGCATTCAGTGTAGCCTGAGGCCCTCCCCCCACCAGCATCTAAAGCTCAAAATGTTTTCTACAAGCATTTCAAGAGGTTGGCCACACTTTTTGCATACTACTAAAGCAGAGAAGCATTCAGCTGTCACTGAAATGAGGCACTTCTGCAGCATAGTGTGCATTTATCATGCACAGAAATAGTACCCAGCAATTACAGGCAGAAAGTAAACTGCTTGTTACAACTGCAGGGGGATTCAAGTAGGAAGAATGCATTAGAACTGCAGCATTAATACAACTGATGCAACTCATGTGCATGAATCTCCAGTTTTATGTTTGCATCATGAGATGGGAACCATAACAACACAATGCCCTCTAATGCCAGGCTGGAGAGTGAAGCAAGTAGCAAAACTTTGCCCTAGTGCAAGGTTTTCAATACCTTCTCAAGATGCCCCCTCCTGCTACCAATGTAACCCTAAAGCTACTCACACACCCCTAAATTTGGATTAAAAAAAAAAAAAGTAAAGTAGTACAGAATACTAGGAATTTAAAACCAGCACATTATTTTAGTGTTTGTCACTGTGAACATGCAAGGTTGATTTGTGATGAGAACAGTATACAGCTCACTTCAAATTTTCACCAGTATGGGACTTCTAAATGCCTGCTACTAGCAGTGCCTTTTTATTTATTGTGGTGTGTGCCTCCCTTTAAATTTGGGAATCGTCAAAATAGGGTAGACTCAGACTTTGTAATGCAACCCTCTAGGAACAATTTTATTCAGTCAAAGTAATACTGAGACCTTGGAGAGGAGAATGGATCTAAAAAACATAATTTTTTTTAAGAGAAGCCCTCACACCAACCTTCTATTCTATATTATCATTAACAATTTCTGCTAACCCAAGAAGATACAGTACTTTCTAAAGTACAAGCCAAAGCTCACTCAGCTATGTTAGAAGCAGATTTTTGAATCCCTCAGTTCCTCAAGTCTTTAATACTGCCCATAAATCTTGACAAAATTACTTCTTCAGGCTTCAAACAATGCTTTTTATGAACTTTTCCAGCTGTCACCTTGAGAAATATCTAAATGACCCCAGAACTACTTACATTTTCTGCACTGTGTAAACTGAAATTTCACAACTGCCTATAATTTGAAACGTTGTATCCCTCCCTGTTGGAAAAAACAAACAAACCAACAAACAACAAAACACAAACCAACACCCTCATACAATCCAATTTTGCTTTTTGCTCTTGCCTGTATATCACATCAAACTAGCTCCCATGTCTGAGGTCCCAAGTAGCCAAGACAGAAATTTGTTACTTCTAAAATTTAAAAGTCTTAAAGTCTAAAACAGTAGAGGCTACTCTTCAAATGAGAAAACAAACATCTTGCTTACCAATGAAAAAGTAAATACTAAGTGTATCTCTTGCTGGAGAGGAGAGAGAAAGAGCAGGGATCATAGCAGTCAGAAAGCTCCACTGCATTGATGGCCGTATTTCTGACTAGTAAGAAAAAAACCCATTCACAGCACCAAAATGCCTTTCAGCATCCTATGCTTAGCAGCATTAAGAAAATGTTTTTGCCCTCTCTTCAGTCAATTTGCTTGAGAAGCTAAACAAAGATGCAAAGTGGCAATCAAGAAAATTTTAGTGGAAGTTCAAAGAGAAACAAAAATGTGAACTGAACCAAAATCTGATGAATGGGATGTTTAAGAGTAAGACCAGTACCACGAGGACAGTTGCACTTGGCAAATTACTGACAGAGAAGCTGAGCCAAACAGATGCTTTTTCTGTTTTTTAATCTGGTGCTGCCATGATGGTCATATTAGACATGCTTATTTGATTTTAGTCACCTCAGTATCTTTTTTTTTGTTGTTCATATATACCCAAGAAAACGCACATCTCTTAACTTAGAAGAAAATGTTTTTGCTGTTCATTTATGTAGCATTTTTGACTGCCAACCTTACAAGACTTTGAAAATAATGAAACTGCTTGTGGTAGTAAAGCACTCCCAATTAATTTACAATTTAAGAAGGAAACAGAAAAGAAAATACTAAAGAAATGTACAAGGAGTCCACCACAGAGACTATTCAGAAATTAATGCCAGAAAGTGCTCATTACAAAGCAGCTGAAAGTGTTCATTCCTTGTTAATTCAGAGGTTTATTTATCTCCTTTATATATAACCATTTGCAAGTGCCTTTGATATCTCTTATATTATCTTTAATATTACAGAGTTCTAATTAAAAAAAAAAAAAGGCACAAAAAGACAAGCCAATCAAGTTGGAAAATTTAATAAAATAAAAAAGATAATGTTTTATATCCTGGTGCTATAAACCAAAAGTACAGTAATGAGCATCGATGGGATGTGAGATTAATCCCACTTGTGAAGAACACTTCCATAACTCATTCGTGAGTAAGGCAGTTTTGAGTTATGAGATTTGCAGTTCACTTGTGGGATAAATTACATACTCCTCAGATAACAGTTATGTATCTGGGAACGTATGTATCATTCACAGCTTTGGGTAACAGCAAGAGGCTCTGCTTTGCTATTGCTTTAGCCAAGTGTGCTCTTCAAACATTTATTGTACAATGCTTATTGCAGGGGATAAATAATGTACACGAGAGAACAAAATTTACATTATAAGTTGATTAAACTGCTTAACAGTTTTTAACCACTCTCTAAATAAGGATTTTTAACCAGGTTTAATCTATGCAGTGTTTCATGTCTTAAGAACTAGCATTTAATCTCTGTTTAACTGAAATTTAGTTAGCAATGTTGACACCTCTGCATTTTAACACTGGGATTTCTTTGTGGGACACAATCCCTTTCACTCAACTTAATATCCCATCTTGGTCTCTAAGGGAAAATAATTGAGTTTAGGCTAGTTTTAAATAGCGATAAGGACAGGGAACACAGATGGGTATTTCATTGATTAACACTAACACTGGCCTAAGGCCTTGGTGTCAGGCATTAGATTAGGACATTATGAAGAGAATGACAGAGTTTTGGCACTTTATTCCTCCTCAATAACATTCTTTCACATATTAAGTTTATCCCACCCTAGGTAGCTACTTTATCATGCAGAAGGCCTTAATCCACTGATGTGACTCTATCTGCTTTCACTTTGATGCTGCCTCTGTTTACAAGAGTAATGCAGCCTGTGTAAGACAAAGTACTCGTGACAAGAACAACTGAATAAGGCTTTTAGATGCACAGAGCTCTGACCTGAAAAAAAAAGAAAAAAAATCCTTCAATAAACTTCAAAATACTCCAAACCAAAAGAAAAGGGGGAAAAATCAACAAAAAACAGAGGCTTTTTGAAATGAAGTTATGTTGTTTGCATCATGAAGAAACAGACATGAGTTTTTCATCAAGAAGATTCAACTTTACTGATCTTCTTGTACTGCACTTTATCTTTTCTTCACCTTTGACCTTCCTTTCAGTGTCTCCTCAAGGCATCATGAACGTAAGCCTTCTGGTGTTCTTTTAGAAGTAGGATTGCTGCTATCCCCTCTGGTGAATTTAAGCAGCTGTTGGAGTCAGTGACAAGGTTGGCTACAGATTTGGTATACTGGCTGGGAAAGAGATTATGGGTCAGTCCCCAGTGCTGGGAGACAAAAGATTCAAGCAGTTCAGGATTTTTTGGATATCCGAAAAAGATTTCATGAAATTTGTAAAGATCTAACAGTGTATTGCAGGTTTCATGTGGTCTAAACAGCTTAGAGCAAGTGAAACTCTAGGTAGCCAGTAAGTGGTGTTTTCACAGCAATGCTGTTTTGCAGAGGTGTATGAGATCTAGTGTAATTTAATTCCACAAAATTGCATCACTGAAGACAGAAGCTAGTGACTCTTAGCACTTGCACGGACTGTGACTATTAGGTGGACTGCCAGTTTTCTGAAACTCAAACTGGATTATTTGTGCATTTATTACAGAAAACCTCAGTTGCTTGTGAGGCTTTTTGTGTCTAGTTAATACAAGATTTAACAGACCTGCTACCGAGAGTGGCATTTTGGATAACTTTTTAAAAGTTCTTTTAAAGAGATGCAGCAAATTTACCTCATTTTTTCCAAATCACGGGAAAATTTTGAAAACTTCAGAAAGACAGTGGAGTCACGGGCAACGAGTCAAAGGTTTTGACCTTATTGGTTTGAGTCTAATGAAGGCTTTCCTCCTACAAACACAGGCCTATTTAGTTCTGTTTGGAGTGTCACTGTACCAGAATCCTGGCTGAAGGTAGGAAAGGAAATCACCTTCTTTCAAAGTTCCAGACAGTTTAGAGGAATTATTCTTTTGTGGGCATCGTAAGCCTGCTGTGAATGTTGGCATCAAGGAAACGTTATGTTACATTTTTATATTTGCACATAAATGGTCCTATTAAGATTGTTTAAAGATATCCATATGATATGGGGCAATTGTAAATTGTTCCTGTTCACATGAACTGAAAATCTGGCCTTTGGAGTGTGTTCTTCTCTTCGCACTTAAGCTGGTGCAGATGAGAAGTAACTCCATGTATGCCAGTGGAAGTGAAATGAGAACAGAAAATAGATCCTATCTGAAGGGTGGGCTTTTTTTTGTATGCAATGAGATATCTCACTGAGATATTTCCCTTTTAGAAGAAAGAGTAAAAATGTGTCTGAGATTTTTCCATCCCTTTAATTTTATGTAGTTGCTTCAATCTGTTTTATAGTTTGGACACTATATGGACAGCCTGTTGTTAAAAATCTAATCACAAATTATGTGTATTCTTCTTCAAACTCTGCTAAAATCCTTGTTAGAATTATCTCTTTAGAATATTATTATTATTTTAATAATGATAGTAACTTCATGACACAGAGAATGAAGAAACGGCTCCCAATTCTACTGTCCAGATAATGCACTGTTTCTTGTACTGCAGCTTCTAAATGTAAAAAAGGTGTTTGTTTTCCCATTTTTCTCAGTGACAGCTTTGAGGCAGTTGAGACTGTGGTAACAGTTCATAGTACAGCTCCTACTTCCTGAATGTCTTTGTAAAATGAGATGTTATTGGCAATGTCTCTGAAAATGAAGGCTCATAGGACTAAGCCTGAGCCTGATAAAGCATGCCTGGATGCTGAGAAACTTCTTAATTTTGTTTTATCCTGGTAGCCTAAGCCTAGTTTTCTAAAGATCCCTCTTTGGCAGCCTTTCTAAGCAGAAAGAAGATATAATGGCAAATTATGGCTTGATTTTTCAGGCACGGACAGGGGTTGCCAGCAATCCTCACTTTTATGTTCATTTGTCACCTAATGCAGGATTTCAGCTCAGGATTTCAGAGATGAAAGGTGAGCATAAACATCCTGTGACCTGCCTGTTCTCTTCATAGATACAGAATTTGCATTGGTTTTGATGGGACCTGACAACACACAAGATGTTAACAGTTCAAAGGATGGTATTTTAAAAAAAACCTTAAAAAAAAAAGCTGTATTTGTTAGTTCAGAACACTGAACTAACTAACACAGAATCTAACTAATTGTTTACTTCCACCCCAAAGTTTTTAAAACTCTCTCTTGCAAGCACTTACTTGGCAGCCTATTTCTCTGTACAGTAGATAGAAACTTAAGGTTGTTTGGAGGACAATTGGCTGCAGTCACAAAGCTTCCAAGTTCTTTATGTGCAGCAATGAACAAGCTGGTTTCAGATTTCAGAACATGGTGTTGCTTCAGATCAGGAACACAGAGTTTCTCTATAGTATTTACCTTTTGGTGCAGGACATCCTGACAGATAGGGTTTTAAATCTTCATGTCTTTGTTTCTTTTTGTTTGAAAAGGGATTACGCCTGTGCAGAAAAATGTAGAACAACATTTCCTTGAGAATTCCTGTCAGTGTATGAGTTTAATGCACATCTGAGACATTGGCAGCACTATAATAAGCCACAGTGGTAGTTAACATCTGTCATGTTGCCAAACTATCTCAAGGCACATTTGTCTTTCTCAGGGAGGGGAGAGTGTGTCAGTGCACATGGAAATGGAAAGAAAAGTGGTTCTTTTAGCTCATCCCTGCCATATAACAACATCTGGTGCTTCTGGACAGATCATAAAGGAGCTTAGCATCATCTATCCAATATTTTGCCCAGAAAGGCAACGCAGATGTCATCACCCAGTACAGCATGGTCCACTTCCAAGGCAGCTTCAGATGTAATCTCACAAGCACCACCAAAATAGCTCTGTTGTTTGATTCCTTCGGTTACTGGTGGCTTTCCCACAAACTCAGAAGTGGCTGGAGGCAAAGATGGACTACTGGAGTTTCAGTGAGTCTGGGAATTTCGTGGACCGAAGCCTCATTGGTCATTGCCCTGCTGCTAGATGTGCACCGTTAAGCCAGCTGCTCCTGTGCTAACCCCTGCTCCGCGGCAGGGGGCAAAGCAGGTAGCGAGCCTTGAAAACGTGGTATTCCTGTGAAATACACTTGTGTGTTTTTTGCCTTCAAAAGAAATCTGGTGTGTATTTGCCTCGAGACCAGGGCACCAGCATGGCAAGGCCTTGTGGGAAAACAGACCAGGGAAATAATGTATCTGGGCAGGAAAAAGCTACACCCCCTCCCCCCCCCACCTCCCCCTCCCCTGCTTCCCCACTTAATAAGATAAAATCTGCACGTGGGAAAGCTGATAAAAATAAGTATTTATGCTGAAGCACCACAATAATTTTTTTTTTTTTTTCCTTTTTAAGCATTCCACAGCTTCTGGAGATAAATAAGAGAAGTGATTGAGAGTGTCAGATCAAGTCTGTGTTGCTTGGAGGCAATTTTTCTGTCACTATTAGGGTGCAATTTCCACTATTACTGGTATCAATACACTCTCAAGCATCTGATTTTACTCCCCAAAAGTGAGATGATTGCTTTAGGGCAAAATTGCAGCTTCAGTGTTTATTGTGTGCAGATTGCCAAAAAAATAGATACCCAACGTGTCACACTTCCTTGATAAATTCAGACTATGTTAGAATGGATTGCATCTTAAATGTTGACTTTTATCTAATTCAAACTCCCTCCTAAGATGACTGTACATAATCTACACAATAATGCAATGGCAGTTTAAATAAAACCGAAAGTCTTTAGGCCCCAGCTCGGAATTAAAACTCTCAGAAATCTTGTCTAATGTGTTGTTTTATGCTGCCTGCCCCCATTCTCTGAAAAATGCAGGCTAGCCAAAAGTTTTTGATCCTTCTGCTATTAACAGATGGTATATGTAGCTACGGATAAGCTGGGACTATCACTTAGGCCACAAGCAAAGGGGTGAGGGATGCTCCCCTGTGGGTACCCTTAAAAAGGCCATAAGCTTGAGTAGCAAAAATGAAAAGGTCTAGTGCTGGTGTTAATTACGCAGAAACCACACAGAAAGTGCTCGCTGTCACAGAGTTGAGAGGTTGTGCATCCCTTCCACAGATAAAAGACGTGGTATGAAAACATTTTGCAGAGGACAATGAAGTGAAGATTAACATAATCTTTTGCAGTATCCTCAGTAAGCTATCCATGAGTGAGCTGCTTTCTTCTCATTCCTTTTGCTCTAATGTCTGGATTTAAGGAATGGCAATGTAAGAATAGGCTTTGTCCTTGAAGCCTGACAGTTGTGTTTTCCCGCCTTCATGTGATCATCCTTGTTGCTAGTGTACTGCTCTTCTGGTAATCAGACAATGGAAGGAAAATGAAGTGTCAGTTCATTGACAGACCCTTATCCTGGCTATGTTTTTTCTTAATCCAGATGCATTGGTGTTCTCGTGCTCTCCTTATTTCCTCATTTCTTCTGAATCAGTAAGGCAAAATCTCTTCTGTAATTTTTTGAGATGAAAGTAAAAGCAAATAACACAGGAAAGAAAAATCCTAAAACTAACTCCATGGAGCCTAAAAGCAACATAATTGTATAATTCCTCTTTTCTTGGGAGGAGAGCATCTGCGGTGGATGCCTGTTTAGCCTGGTAAATTGAACATGTTTTCATATGTACCTCAGCAAAAATGGCCCTTCAGTTGCACGTCCTCTGGAGCACAATGTTCGGTTTTAGCACGGAGGCTTAGCCATATTCATGCTACAGTTTAACGTGACTATCTCTAGGGCTGATGCAGTGGCTAATACTCAAGTTTGTTAGCCACTTTGATCCTGAGTGCCCTGTTTTAAGTCTTGCTACTACTGGTTAAGCTAGTGCTTTGTTACCGCAGGGATAACTGGAGGATTCGGAGTGTTGGGAGGCACTATCCCCAAGATCAAAATATAAAAATAGGTCTGAGGTCAGGGAACTGTATAGACCCCCAGAAGCTTTTCAGTTTTACAGCTGGAGATAGTCTCTTAAGTAGATATAAATCGTCATTAGGATTCTGACAAAGAAGTGCACGATGGGATTGCTGCAGGGCAGGCTCTTTGAATCTTATTCCTGATAAAAACCACTTCTGGCTGGCTGACAGGAGACAAGGCAAGTTCAAGGAAGGCATTAAAAACATCTTAAATCTATTGATGGCAGCAGAAGTGTTGGGATGAATAGTTTGGGATTAGGATGAAGACTTCTAAGTGTAGTCAGGGCAGAGAATTTGGGGCCAGCTGGCAATTCTGAAGGAAAATATGTCTCTGAAAATGGTCAGATTCAAATAATAATTCAGAAGATCACTGTGAAATTTCCTGAGAGGGAATAGTTGATTTTTTTTTCTCTCTTTCTCCGCCCCCCCCCGCTTTCCCACCTCTGCCCCTTCTTCCTGCTCCCCCAAGAAAAGCATCTGTCTGATTGAAATACCACAGTAGCTGGAGGCAGGCTACCTATCAAAGAGTTCCCAGCACAGGCACCAGAGGGGCTGCAGTGCAAGGGCAGGAGCAGGTTTCAGGCAGTGTTGGGCCTTTCTGCCCTGCTGGCAGCAGCTGCAGCCAGGCCCAGTGCCAGGGACTCCCCACAGTTCTTCCTCTTTAACAGAGGGACAGTGTCTTTCCCCTGTCTTGCTTGCCTGGGTGGCCTAGGATGACAGAGGACAAGGTGCCTTTACCTCCTTGGGGCCAAAATTTCCTTGATGAGCAGGGGGACCCTCACTACTTGCCTTTGGAAATCACCAAGCAATGCAGCTCCTGCCATGGCAAGTTTCACTGTAGGCAAGCCTAACTGAATCACTAATTTCCTGAATCAGTAATTTCAGTGTACCTCTAGACCTACTGCTCTCAGGAAAGGAAAACCCCTGTCAGTGCAGTGTTGCTCATTTATATTTGGATTTTGCATTGATGTAAGAGCACTGAACTGGTTAGAGTATCACACTTGCCATGGGTTTTGGTGTGTGTAGCTTTGCTGCTTTTGGACCTCCTGGAAATATTTATCTCTATGCAACTGAAGGGAGCATCCAGGTCGGCCCACAAATGCATGCACTGAAATAGTGGAATATCTGTAGTGTGGCTATCACATCATGGGCTGTGGTAGCTCCTTCTGGCAGGCTGAAGACTTTTTCTAATAATACATTAGAAATCACGTTAATATGTTTCCTAACTGATGCTCAGTGGAGCAGTGCTAGAAAAAAAAAGATGCTTTGTTTGGAAGACTGGATTTGCTGATAGATGAGTATATTTGCCAGGGAGCATTGTTCAGAACCTCCCTGGCACAGTACAGAGCTACTTGATCTAAGGCTCCAGTAGGTTATTCCTCCTTGAGACCTTAGGGTTAACATTTATTTTCCTATGCTATGTGGACAGTGCATCAATGTGATTGAAATTCAGCCTGGAAGATAGCTGCATTGTGCTGAGTGAAAGTGGCTCTGTTAAAAGAACAGTGAGGTGAGAGGGTGACAAAAAGACTTAGTGGTCAGAGTTGTCCTAAGTTCTGTGCTTGCAGTGAGAGTGGTTATCAGCCTTGTGTTAAAGGGAAAAAAATAAATTGCAGCTTTTCTATCCAGCCTAGAAATCTGCCCCAACCTAATGCAAGCAGACAGGTTCAGTGCTACCTAAAATTATTTTGCCTCGTCAGTGAACTGTGGTGTCTGCCTGTTCATAAATACTGTGGACACCTTATTGTCTGCTCCACTGCCATCTGACACACAAAATTTAATCAAATACTCACTATATCCAAGTTGTTGTCAGACATCAGATACAAAAATAAGCTTGCTTCCCTTTGTGCTTTAGCTATCATGTTTTGTTATGTCAGATTCTGGGATCAGACTATGTTTGACTGGGTCTCTCTGAAAAGAACCTAAGTGACCTGCAATTTATGCTGATTTGAGTGAGACAGCAGTTGGTGGACAGCAGGTAACTGAAAGCTTGCAAGGCATTACACCTAGCTGCCAGCACAGCTCTGGATTTGCGTATTTTTTAAATGATCAATAAGAATTGTTACATTTAATTACATCTTATTTACAGGGGTCTTGATGCAATATTTGATTATATCTGAGAGTATGTTAACTGAAGTACAAAAAAGCTGGACCTCTGGAGAAATAGGAGCCAGCACGAGAAAGTTAATTTATAAATAACCTAACGAATAATTATTTTTTTTCTTTCAGAAGGACTTCATAATAAGATATCCTTACGGCAATAGAAATGTTATCCATTCAAGCCTCCTACAAGTGCATTGCAACAGGGGTTTTGTGAAGTTTTGTGTAGAAAACATAAGCATGGCAGGAAAAAGCTCACGGCTTTCTTGAGTGCTACAGAACAAGCCAGGTGAGATTTTCTTTTGGTTAAAGTACTGGAACTGGGAGGGCTTCTGTGCAGAGGTAGCATAAGAACCTGCTGATCATTTAGGATGGCAAAATTTAAAATATACACATGGGCCAGAAAGCCAAATTACACAACAGGCTTCTTGGAATGTCCATGGTGCTTTTCAATCCGTGGCAATCGTGCTTTCACCCTCTCCTAGGAACGTTATTCTTTATATGACCAAATGAAGCCTATGACCAAACAGCATTCAGAACCCTTCATTCCTGTCTTCTGTGTTGATGTAAGAGATGTCCTGTTTGATTCACCATTACAAATACATCAGTATTTGGTTTTGTTCACAGAAATGTTTGTGAAACTGCTGCTTTATTCAGATGAAGTCTCTTTGTGTGGGAAAAAGAACAAGAACATTAATCTTTTGCTACTCAGCAGTTAGTCTTTTCCTCTTGGAGAACTGTCATTCATCCAATTAGCTGCAGACTCAATATTGCACTACTCAAGCAAATGATTACTCCTCAAAAAACTACACAGGGAAACAAGCCTTTCACAAACTCTCCATAGGCTCACCTGCAGCTCACAGAGAAATCAGGTGGAGTTCAATGGGATTATGGGGAATATGAAAAGCTAAACATATGTCTAAGTGTTGTCAGGATCAGGGCTGATGCACACATCCACCGCCATCAGGAGCAGCTTGTGAATTATTAATGATCAGAAAAATTGCCTAAATTAATTGGATAATATATTTGTAATGAATAATTCGAGCAGCTCTATTCCTGAATGTCTTTCTGCCCTTGAATAAAGCAGTTGGGTAGTGCTGCCTGCCTCTTGTTTCCAATGTAGTTAAAGCTTCAATTAGGCTTGCCTACACTGAAACTTGACAGACCAGTTTCTTTCACATATTTGTACAGACAGAGAAGCAAGTCTGTATTTGGGTTGTATTTTTGCAGGGTTTGAAGTCTTGTTCAAAGATCTTGAAAAATTGAATGACTGAGGACATAGACTGGAATTCTGCCCTTCAGTTTATGTGCAAAATCAAAAACATGCAAAGTTTGGTAGTATCTGAGCTTCATCTGATAAGGCATACATTAAAGTATAAAAAGAAAGCCCAGAAATAGGAGACTTGTCAGTTTGAATGTTAGTTAAATAAGTACATAAGATAAACAGTTCAGTGAGGGTTATGTAGCTGAATTTTCAATCAGGATGCACAAAAGGCTGTTACAACAGCATCTTCCATCACCAAAGGCATATGTGATTTGTTGCCCAGAGAAGCAGGCATACTTTGGAGGGGAAAATCTACCAGTTTTAACAAATCTTCCCTTTCAAATTAAATATTATTAACCAACTCAGAACACCAGAAATGCACCTCACCCCATGCTCTTTTAAAAATCCAATATCCAGCAGTTTTTGACTGTTCTGCCACTTAATTAGGACTAAAATGACTTTCTTTCACAACTGTTTGTTTCACACCTGCAAACAGGTACTGTACACTACAAAATTTTGTTAAATGCATCCCTCAAAATAGATTACTATTACCATTCTCTTTAATATAATCAGATAAAGACCTGCAAGTTTTTGTGATACTAACATTTTTTTCCACATGGTACAATAGATTTTTAAACTATTATGCTTCAGTATATTATTAGGTTTGAAATAACTGGATCAGTAATTCAAGACAACTTTTATAATAAGGAAAGAAGCACTTGATGTATAGATGGACCAAAGTTCTCACTGCCTGTATCTCTGTTGAAGAGAGTTGTCTCCACTGCTGGAAGGAGGTGTCTCAGGGACAGAGGAGACAGGCAGTAGTGCAAGGGACAAACTTCTAATGCCATTGTTTGATGACAAGTCGGTGACTGCCTGGAAAAGTTACTCTTTAGAGTGAGACAGGGTGAAGGTGGAGGTCTGGCCTGATCAGGAAACAGGTTTAAATGGTACCTGCGAAGGGAAAGAGTTCTCTTTGAGCAACAGAGAAGAAGAAAAGAGGGAACAGCTTGTAATACAGCAGTGCAAACACTTGCGCTGGTGTGATACAGAGCTGGGAGGTGAAGAATGAGAATTGCTGAAGATACTGGGTAAGGACATTTGCCTGGGGTCCAGTATATGTGCGTGTATCTATCTATCTATATATAAAGCACATATGTGTGTGTATCTATTTTTATAAAAAGCACATATATATGTGTGTGTATAGGGGAAGTAGAAGATTCTGGATTGTGTAAGAAGCAGCACTGAAAGGCATGGGCATCTTCTGTTCTTCTCTTGCACAATCTTCACTTTTGCCTCTTGAGTGTGGCATTGGAAGGAGCTGACAAACCAGGACAAGTGATCCAGCCAGCATGGTACCCAGGTGCAGTTTGAGGTCTGTGTATAAATCTTGGGTCAGACAGCTGGCTGCAGCTCTGTTCCATTCTAGGGTGATGTGGGGAAAACTGCCCTACTCACTGTTTTGTCACACAAGGTATGAAAAGGGAGGGCATAGCCTGCTACTTTCTCCTCCAAAAAAATGGCATTTGTACAAAACAGTGGAAAGAAAAAACAGTGAACGCAGGAGACGTGGTGCTCTGACTAGTCATAGCTTAGAGACAGATGGAGGTGCATCTCGTGGAGGTCATCAGTGAAGCACCCACTGTGGTTACAGCTCTACTCTGGAACCTTTAGGTTTCTTTAAAATGTGGTGCATAATCTCAGCTGCAAACGTAACTTGTCATAAATTATAAGGTTCCTCTTAAGGTTTTTAGGGCCTTTGACATGGATATTGGACTTGGGTTTCTGTTCCTAGAGAAGACTCCCTTTTCATCTACAGTCATTGTATATGAAATTTGAGTATGACTGTTTATTCTGATCTTTTCACATGTGCAATTTGTCTGGATTCTGCAGGCATGCTTTTTTTTTTTTTTTTTTTTACATTTGTTCTCTGGTGTTAATTCATTTTTTGTAGAATATGTGTAAATAGATATGAGCAAACTGTGTAAAAGTTATTCAGCTACCCAGTGAACCATGTAATCTGTTGATTCATAGAGACAACAGATAATAGAGTGAGATATTTGCTTTACTCTGTCTGTGTTATATCTAGGCACAGAGTCAATTTGTGTCCTGTCAGGGCATGTTGTACCACACTATATTATCACTTTGTGGACAGGCAATTTGGGTAATGAATATGTGAGCTGGGTGGGGGTGGAGGAGTATATCCAGTATCTACAAAGTGGAAATGTTGAACCAAGGTTTTGGATTCATCCTGGCTAATTCAAAGCACTATCATCACGGACTAGTTTTTTTGCTGTCTTGGAAACAATATTGTTAATTGGCTTCTGTCTTCTCCTTTATCATGTCGTAAAAATGTTAAACAGTGCACTAAACACTGACATTTTCTTTGTACAGCAGGTATAAGTAAAAATGCCATCCCTCTGGGAAAACACAAAAATTAAATGGAAGTAAATGAGCATTCTGAGAGCAGCTGAAGAAAAATAGTTGCTAGTTTCTATGCTTGATCCAAGGATCCTTTCCAGGATTCCCCACAGGTATTTGTGAAAGACAATGAGTGAAAGAGAGATGTTCCAGGACTGAACTGCTTCCTCCTCTCCAAACATCTTCCCTGAGGTATGTTGATGGTGTGTTTGTGCAATACAGGAGGATGTGGACCTGGGTGCTATGTCAAGCATCAGAATGGCTTTGGCTATGTTACTCCAGATCTCTGCCCTAGATAATTTGCTTTTTTAGTATAGAAATGCAGTATAGATGCAGTGTGTTAATACAGTTAAATTCCTTCTCCCTGATGTTGGTTCAGCTGAGCTTGGTTGAAGATGGCTCAAGTATTGCTATGCAGTCAGGGTAACAGATGAGGTTATGGTCAAATATACAGGCAATCTACAACCCACCCAAGTGCATCCTGCTTAATTTGAGTCCCTATAATGTGTCAAACTGAAATGAGCTCCATCCACCTCCTCTTGCCCATCCTGTGATCCTGCCATCATCACCTGGAGTCATTGCTGAGATTTGAAGCCTGCAGAGGGGAGTGGGAATGAGGTATCTACCCACACTGCGGGTGACTGTCATATCAAGGCAATCTCCGTACATCAGAGATAAAGCCAAACAGCAAAGGATCAAAAATGGAAAAGCTAGGTGAAACAAACAAAAAATTTCCTTCTTTTCTTACTAACGGTTGGTGATTTGTTCATAAGCAATCATTTCACTCTCTAGATTTGGTAAGGCCTGCTTCTGCTGCCTTAGTTGGTTTCTCTTTGGCAAAATTCCTCTCCAGTTACATAGAAGTTTTACTTGAATACAGACAGACTTCAGGTAGCCCCAGAACCTCCCTTTTCTTTGTTCCCACTCCTTCCATCACACACACCCAGCCTACTTTAGGATCTTAACGGTAAAGGATCTTTAGGATCTTCAGGTAAGGGTGGCTAGCCTGGCCCTGTGCCCCAGCCAGAGAGCTGGCCCTCTAAGCATCCGCAGGGAGCACCTGGCCTAAGCAGGCACTCCTCTCCTTCCACATGCCTGCCAAGTGCCACAGCCACCTGGGCCATGCTGGGCAGTCGCAGAAAAAGGAAGCAATGTGGTAAAAGTGAGGCTTAGTCATGATTCATGCAGAGATACAGAACAAGTGGGGCTTGTTTGTTTGTTTTTGTTTGGTTTTCTTTCCCCTCTAATTGATGCTATTTATTGTCTGTGCTGAGGAGCTGTGGTGAAGGAAAAGGCCAGCATTGTGATATGCATTGTACAAACACAACAAAAAAACAGCCTGTATCTGTGTGGGGGCCAATTAGTGCCTGCGACACTCAGTAGGAGTTTTTTCTGAGACATCTCTCAGCCATGGGTGCCAGGTGAGCTCAGCTTCTGTGTGTGCCTTAGACTAGAAGACGTCTTGGAACACAGCATACAAGGAGGCAGCTTTTGATTGCATTGGAAACATTAATTCTCAATTTCTAGTTGCTTATACAGCACATTTCCTCAGCAATACCTCACACTGCTAGTTATTGCTAAAACACCTCTGGGGATATAGCTTGTAGATAGGTTTGTTCTCAGCTCCTGGTAACCTGTTGCAATCAGAGAATGTACTTCCATCTCCAAGTACAATGAAGCAACTCAATGCTCATCCATCAGCCACACAGCTCACTGCAGGCAGGGTCAGGGTGAGCTTTAATGGGCCTGTGTCACCTCCCTGACTGGAACCTGCCTTTTGCTACTCACCTGTTGTTTGTCTCCAGCAATCTCAGCAGCCGCAGCGCATGATAGGGCCCAGTTGGAGCAGTTGTGTCAAGTCTTTCATTTAGGCCAGGAAATTACCCCTGAGCTGTTCTGAGTTCTGCTGGGGTCAGGGATGTTCAATTGTTGTGCGTGTTATAAATAGAATGGACTAGGGAAAATGTGTATTGCTTGGGAATGACCACTTCTCTTAAAAGCAAAAGATTCCCTTGAAGGCTTGTATGACTCAATTTTAATTGCACCCCTCTTTAGTACTGGGGTGACTACCCTAACTATGGAGGACCTCCTCCTGATAGGGGTTGAGGCAGGACCTGCTTTGCTCACAGCTTTCTGGCTAGGAAGGTGTAGGTGCCTTGTCTTGCCTTAGTTATTCCAGACAAGATTAACAGAATAGCAACTTCCCTGCCATCCCAGTACACAGATCTCCTGTGTATGACATACACAGGAACACTTTGAAAGAGAAGTTGGAAAATGTCATGTGTATTGTGTGCTATAAAAATTTCAGTTTATCTTGCATGTATTTTTAATGGCAGCCACTTTCCAACTTCCTTTTGTTCGATACAAACAGCAAACATGTTCTTGAAGTAAATACTGGTTTAGTCTTCTGTTTTTTCCCTTTATTCCATTTCAGTTTAGTTTAGTTTAGAGCTTCTGCCTGAGCAGCCAGGGAATATATATAATAGGGCATGAATACATTCTTATAAGTATTAGAACAAGTATGGAAACACAGAGCCCTTAGTGACCTTGCTAGTCCTCTGCTGATCACTTGTGTTTGTTGTTGTAGGAAGGCAAACATAAGTATAGAAGTGTTATTGAACAGAAAACCCTTCAAAAATTTCACCAGTCTTTTGTATTCAAGTCGCAGAGCAATGGGGGGCCGCCCTGCTCAGAAAGCATACTTATGCAAGTATTAAGAACTGGCTGAGATAAGAAGTAAAGCTTAAGAGACCTTCATCATTAGCTGCTAGTGGTGGAGATTAGTGATCCTGCCACAGGATTACAGATGGAAAGAGTGCTAGTGTTGGTTAATTGTTCATTAATGCTTGTAAAATAAGATAGCAGTAGTAAAACTTGCTATTGTCTACTCTCTTTAAGTAAAACAAAATTGGATCTGCTTGTCAATAGCTGTATTGATGTTAATGGGAACATGTTTAACAGATCATTTTACAGTGTAAACTGCTATCCAGCTCTTTCAACATTTAATTAGATCCTATTATCCTAATAAGAAATAATTTATGTTTTAAATAATCTGCTCTCCACACATGAATGCTTTATCCTTTTAATTAGCAATGCCTTCACTAGGATGCTTTTAATATTTCAGAGTTTGCATATATTCTCAGGTGGAATATTACCTCCCTGTAGCCTCGTGGATTTATTTTATTTACAATACCTCTAGAATTGCCATACTTTCCCACCAGTGCTTTTCTGTACTGTTAGGGAATGGCAGCCACGGTCCAGGTAGGAGAATCCCTCTGTCAAGCACAGCCCAGGATTATGCAAACTTCTGCCAGCAAAAACTTGTGAGCAGAGCCCTGGGAGCAGGATGTGCATCAGGGAGAAGCTGCAGATTTGATTCCATGTCTCCTGAGGGGCTGCCAAGCCACATAAGCAGAGCTTATGGTTCTTGCTGCAGAGGGGTTATGTTTGTCCTCTGTCTTGGTGGAATGCTTAGTTCAAGCTGCAAAATAGAGCTCCTTAGGCTTCTCCCTGTGGAGAAGAGGTGCTGTGGTGGCTGCTACTCAGGTCCAGACGTGCCTATTCTGCTAACAGCCAGCTGGTGGCTGGTCTGCAATACCCAGTAGCAAGGAAAACGTGCAACCAGCCCCTGCTGCTCTGCCTGCCCCAGAGAGAGGCAAACTCTCTCCTGTACCTCACGTGGTGCCCCCAGCACCACTTCCCAGCGGGAACTGTTGGTGGGTGCCCAGCACAGCACACATATGTGTGCTGGACTGGCAGCAGTAGGACTGGTGCTTCTGAGGGCCATGACTTTGTCCTTCCAGGGCCAGCAAGGATCCCACAAGCTGCACTGTGATAAAAAATGGCCTTTTGACAAAGATAAACTCGAAATAAAAATGAGACAATCCCCCCCCCGCTTTTTATTTAAAAAAAAAAAAAAAAAAAGAAAAAAAAAGAAAAAAAGAGTTTAAATTAAATACTAGTCCTGGAAATAGAAATAAACATTTCCAGTGAGACGTGTGTGGAGCATGAGTGTTTTAACAAAAAATGATTTCACAGAAAGAAATCTCAGCTGTCCAGTAAATAAAAGTAGGTGTTTTAAAGGCACAGGAAAACTGCACCTTCCAAATTACTTCCCCATAGGTACTTGCGCACAAAAATTAAAGTCTCCTGGTCCTCACAAAGGATGTACTCTGAGACATGGCTTCACAACCTGACTGTATTTTCCTCTGTGTGTCTTGGTCAAGCTATTGTTCAAGATTATTTACTCTGCCCTGATCTTGGAGCTGCCTTATCAGTCCCTTGGCAGCAGTCAGAGGAGCTGAAGGGAAGCTTTAGCCTGAGCCAGATGCCACTGGCAATGGGGACTGCTGCAGCTTCCAAGCATCCACAGGGAGCTGAGGAGTCCTGGCTGGGGTCCCTGTGCAGGCAGCAAGAACCAGGCACAACGGTGTGAAAAGCCGCTGTGATCTGATAACTGTCTTGAGATGGGATGCACATCTGGAGTAACAATGCAAACAGTGCTGCTGCTGAGTGCCACTAACCCATCTGCCCCAATACAGCATCAACTGACGTCAGAGACCATGTGAAGCACCATACTGGAGCTCCAGTGTACAAGCCACTTCTGCCTTCCCGTTGCTTATCACCTGCAGCCTGCCTGTCAGAGCAAACACGCAAGGGCTGAACTCTGGATGCAAGAGTTGCCCAATAAGGAAATGTGACTGCAGTGATGTCTCTGTCAGTTGATAAGATGTGATACTGCTGGTTAATTGCCTCAAAAGTGTTAACCAACAGCTCATTAGTCTTAAAGATACAAACTTGATAACCCTTTTTATGTGGCATGGAATGAGAAGTGAATAAGTAATTGCCTGCTGAGACCTGCCACTGAGAGATGTAAAATGTTGGTTTAAGATAACAAAAAACCAAAAGCTGACTGAAATAGTTGGGAAGATGAGAAAGATACAAGTCACAACCTCAGTTTGCAGTACAAACCCACCCTAGCTTTTCTGTAATGACTATTTTGGTAGGAGTAACAAATAGCCAACTTGTCCGTACTGAGAGTTAACCCCAGTACAGAAACAAAACTACCCTGCACTTAATTTAGTAACTAGAAAAGAATACCATAGAGAGGCTGAGTGGGAGATTGTATCAAATGCTGGAGCTTTCCTTATTGCTCATCAACTTCTCTCCTACAGTTTATGACTGCTTCTTCAACCACTGCAGCTATAAATTACCTTTTTGGCAAACAACTGCCCTACATCTGGTTTGGGCAGAACCTCTGGGCCTGGCAGTAACTGTTCAGTTCAGGCCATTCAGCAGTAGTTTGACAGGCAAAGAAAAATAAAGAAATCATTACTGTGGCTTTGTTACATTGATGGAAAGCTATGGATTTGGAGCACATCCCTCTGGTTCCTCCAGTGATATTAAGGGATGTGTAAATAGGATACACTACTGTGTGGTAGCTGCTGCTTAAAATCAAAGCATGAGCAGCTGGACAAACGTGCCTTCTAGCCAGATAATTTAAGGAAAGCAGAGTGCTTTGTGGAGGTGTCCAACCTGGGAACATGGCAAGGTATTTTCATTTTAATTTGAAGTGCGCAGTAAAATGTACTTATATGCAAGCACTGGGACTACAGCCCTTATATGCAAGCACCAGGATTGCAAATGATTAGAAGGAAAAAGAAAGATTCATTCCTGGTATAAATTCTCCAAACAGCTGCAGTTAACATGTAAATGAGGTGCTGGAGTAACTGTGTGTGATGCTGGCAGAGACCTCCAGGAAGAAACTCTTGGTCTGTACTGAAATAAGTGAACAACGAAGCCCCTCTGTGGCTAGATGAGAGGAAGCATCTGTAAAGGGGTCTTGCCATTCATTCTGCCTCATTACAGATAGCTGACTGATAGCAAGGCTGCGTCTCAGTGCAGCAGCTCATTAGTAAGAGAAGACTCTGACATTAGTTCAGATGTTGATCGACGTGACTGGTAGCGTGCAGTCTGGCTTGCATTGTCGAATGGTGCTTTATCATCAGTATTGCAGCCTGGTGGTTTGTTGGGAACATTGGCTTAGGACGAGTGTGTTGAAATGTTTGCCAGGAGGTTTAATACCCACCCATCCACGGTCTGACAGCATGGACTGGTGTGGTTGCCATTACCTACCCTCTGATAAAAGGCCAGGTGAAAGATCATGAAAATGCAGGGCATATTTCCAGAGGCGCCTGCTAGAGATTGGGGCCTGCTTGCTGCTGTGCCTTGCATGATGTGAGAGTGACCCTTTGAAAGTTAGGTCATGGCAGTGCACATGTAGGTGCCAAAAACTTGCCCACGTGCCCACGTAGCATGTGTCAGTGCAGTTCTCTGGCGGGACTAATGTATTGCTGCTATTATCCACTCTTTTGACCTAATGCCACATGACAGAAGGGAAAAATCTTGTGTATCTCAGGTCTCCATTGGAGCATTAATGGCAATTTGCAATTGTTCTGCATTAAAAGCTTATCAAGCACAATGTGGCCTTCCAGGGCTTTGTCATTAGTGTGCTCCGGATTGCCCTGCCTGCACGCAGCTCTGCTTCCCCTGCCACCGATAGCAGCCTCCATGACTGCTCTGGAGGAACATCCCAACTGTCTTCATGCTATGTCTTCCTCAGCAAGATCTTCTTTCCAGCTTGCCTGTTCTAAACCGTTGATGCTTTCCTGTGACCTTTTGGACCTACACTTCAGTTTCTTGTACGCTACAATTGTGCTCCCTCTTCTTGGCTTGTTATGAGCCAGCACATGATGGATGAGCCCTCAGCATGCCTTGAGGTGCAGCAGGAGCAGCAGAGGAAGTAAAGACAGCAGATCTATTTCAGCAAATTAGCAGCAACAGCAGGCTCTGTTGTGGCAGTTCTGTTGAATGTCATAATTTTAACGGTTCACTATGGAATAGTTCCTAAATGGCATTTATATTTAAGTCAGTTTATTATATTATTCCAGCCATGTAAAGCTTTACTACAAATTTACCAGCTCAGGCACAAAAAAATCTATTCACGCACCTATTTCCAAGATGATGATAATGGACCCCCTCCCTTTTCCCTCCTTCTTCCCTCAAATGATTATATTTTGCTTACCCATCAAAACAAATCACTCATCTTGGGTGAATATAATTTTGCAAGGCTGCAGTAATGCAGGATGACACAATTTGTTGTGGGTTGTTTTTTTGGTAACATTTTTTTGCCACTGCTCTCCACAGAAGATTTCATGCTCCTTGACTAATTTTTACATGCAAACCAAGTTACTGAATTCTGACACGTCACTTTGATGCAACCCTGACAATACACTGCCATTTTTCTTCTACAGCAAATACTTTTGACATCCTTTTCTGATTATTGTTTTAATTAAATAAAAAATGTAAATAGAAAAGGCATGGCATCAACACAGATTTATTTTGAGCTTCCAGTTTCAAAGTCCTTCCTGAGGATTTTGCACTCGATGGGCATTTTTAACCAATTAAGTATGTTCCAATTGGTGTTTCGTGGTGGTGTTTGTTCACAGACCAGCATGTCCAGTGCAGGGCACTGACAGGTGCCTCGTTTAAAGGGACCATCCTCTGCCTGACAGAAAGGGCTGGTGGCAGCCTGCTGGGACATCCTGCTTCTGGCCTCCCCAGGCCTTCAGATACCTCAATATCAACACAGATATCAACAAGTGTTTAACCATTGCCCACTTGCTCAGAGGATGCGGATGAGGTCTCTTTCATTGATGTATTTCAAAAGGAGCAGCATGAATCCTGAATTACTGCCAACATTCCTGGATCTTCTATGAGTCCACCTCGCAGATTTTCCTGCAGGAGGCGTTTTTCTCCCCTTTGCAAAGCAGTTCACCACAACAGACTTCCTGCCGACACTTGCTCCAAACCAAGAGGCAAGGACAGACTTGGCTGTGCCTTCTGCAAATGCGTTGGTTTGGGCACGTCACCTGCTTCCTTTTGTATTACAAAAATCAACATGACACTTGAAAAGCGGCTCTTTTCCCCTCTCCGTTACCACCTGCTTCATCAGAGGGGCTAAAAATAAAAAAATAATCAGTAATTTTAAGCCAAAGCTTGAAAGGGTATTAACTCAATAGGATAAACTGCA
Organism: Apus apus; assembly: GCF_020740795.1. Lineage (NCBI taxonomy): Eukaryota > Metazoa > Chordata > Aves > Apodiformes > Apodidae > Apus > Apus apus. Next base: position 15,147,855 of record NC_067288.1, read on the forward strand.
GTTAAGAAACTTTTATCAAGCAAGCTGAGTTAGGTGGTTAAAAGAAAGAAAAAAAACAACCCTAAAAAACATACAGTAGGTAGCAGTTTATGTGTCAAGAAAACTGAGAGAAATTTTGACACTCTGATGTCTAGCAGATAGCACTTAAATAATTTTTCTCCAAACTTCAGTCATAAAACTTCAAAGAGTTTTAGCCATAATACAAATTTTTAGACTAAGAAGCGGTGTTTGAAGTTATTTTATAGGATTTTGCTGTAAGGGCTCCAATTGATTTGTAGTAAGATAAAAGAAGAAAACTTTATTTTCGAAGCTTTGTCGGAAAAAGCTTTGCTTCCATTGGCCGTTTTGCCAATATGCCCTGAGGGGATGATGATGTCGACACGGATATTATATGCCTATACGAACTGAACTGAGTTTACACCTCCTGCTGTTTGTGTTATGGTTAAAATCTGTCACAAAACTGGCAGTGATTTATTAAATGTTTAATGAAGTAAGACAAAAACTTCAAGGACTACAAACAGGAAAGTAGAACATCACATTAAAGTATAATAATATAGGTTACATTTCTGTTTTTTTTTTTATTTATTTCTTTTGCTAAAAATGTGAAAAACAATTAGAAATCAAGACAGTATCAAAAGATTATGGGGTGTCACAGATCAGTCTACCAAAGGTTGTGCCTCTCTCGTTCACTTCTTTTTTTCTTTCTGAACAGAGAAATGAAAAAAAAAATATGAAATAACAGTACGCTCATAAAACAAAACCAAACCAAACCAAAAAACAACCCAAAACAACCTCACCACAAAAAAATGAAAGAAAAACCCAAGTTGGCAGTACAGAGTATCAAGTCTCAGCAACAGAAAATTTTCCCTACTAGGTTTTCAGAAGAGCAATATCAAATGTGACTCATTATTTCACTATTACTGCATGTCTCACGTTAGAAGAAATTTGTTCTCTGTGTTGCATGTTTAAAGACTATTTTTCTAAATAACAATTTTTAATTTTAACTAAAGAACTTGATTGGAATTATTATTTATGTGAAAAATTAATTCCTGAATGCAAAGCTCAAATTTATTTTATTCTCCAGTGGCTTTCAGAAGCTATTATTGTTCCTGATACAGTTTTATGTTTTCTACTTTATAATAAAAGACAATATTTGTATAAGCCTCCTGTCTATATGACTATTAAAGCAGAGCAAGTGTACTCCTGCACTTTTCAGATGAAGTTATTTACATTTCCTGTATAAAAGAGACTTAGTCTATATTTAATGTTTAATTATTTTTCATTGTAAAATGTAATTCCTGTTGTTTGATTTGCCTGATTATTTATGGACATCCTGAACTAAAAATTCATTAAACACGGCAGGAGGGGGTTTAGGATTGCAAATCCATGTTTACTCTGTTATTTAACTCAAAGGACATCAGCCATCAATACATCCATACCAACACACTCATTCACCATGCGATTTATGCCTCACGAGCAGCTATAACCCATGTTGCTCCTCAGGCTCTCTCCTCCCAGTTCTCCCTTTTGCTCAGAGACACTTTCAAATCAAACATTTTTTATTATTATTTTTTTTCTCCAGGAAAGCTAGCAGAGCAGCAGAAAGCAGCATTCATCCCCATTCACCCCCAGCATTCAGCTCTACCTTGCAGTCTGCTCTTCATAAGTGTTTGTCCTGGTCTATTCCCATTTCATGCTCTCAGACACCCAGGCTCCCAGCATAACCCCCTGATATGCCAGCCCTGACAGAGCCCACAACCCAGCTCTGGGACACTGGCTTTATATTTCCATTTAGCAACAATCACTTGGTAAAGAAAGATGGTTTTCACACAGCATAGTTAAGCACAACAGCCAAAGTAATTGCCAGATCCCTCCTACCTCGTTTTGCACTCCCACACTTTGTGGCTCTGCAGCACTCCAGGCTTTGCCTTCATTTGCAGGTTTGGTTCTGCTGCTCTACTGAAGGTCTGTGGTTATAAACTGCTTTTTTTTTCTCCTTTGGGGTATTGATAAATCAAATTAGCTGCAATAAACCCAGGAAGTTCCCCTTAAAAAAACAACCAACCAAAACAAAAAAGAAAATCCTTAAAATTTTGCTGCTGCTTTTCTCCTGCTTTGCCAGGTGGTGGGTGGCAGTTTGTCTACAAGTGTTTGACAGCCCTAGGGCTATCACAGAGAAGAACCATGTTTTGAGCTACTTAGCAGGTAAGTTTAGAAGTTGGAAGAAACACTTGTAGTTGATAATTTTTGCCCTCACTACTGGGTATCACTGTCTATGGCGAGTGCAGAAATATTCAAGGATGCCATAATGCAGCACACCAAAAAAAGGCAAATGACATTGGAGATACCCTTAATCCCTGGCCTTATATAAACTAATCTGCCAGGGTTTTGAAACAGGTTTATTCTTTCTGCTAGTTTTTTAATCAAGTGAGTCTCATATTCCCTGTAATATATAAATGATCATACAATACCTCATACTTTTCTTTTGAAAATATTAGCTGCAGAGTTTTTTACTGTTAAGTCTGATTATTTTTTTCCAGCCTGTTTTGTATAGCCAGAAGTTTTCCAGCACATAAAGCAACTCCATGGCACTTGGCTCCAGGTGACTATTTATTTATTTATTTATTTATTTTCCCCACCACTAGTGTGTGTGTTTGTGTAATAGAAACTTGCTTGTCTTCCCATTTCCAGTCCTGTATTTCTTGGAAGCAATCTTTATCACGGCTATGCTCGACTCTCTGGGACTCTCCTTCAGAATCACTGGGAAGCAGTGCAGCATTTTAGACTTTATTTCCATACTTTAGATGGATTTTTAAAAATATTGATAAATCTGCTTCTCCTGGCTCCAGCTTTTTTAAAAAAATATATATATGTGTTTGTTGATGTTAAAGGACATCACTATGCAATAGGATTTCTGAACCTCTCAGGTCCCAGCAGAAACGTGGAAAAGCCAGTGTCAATTTCATGTTTCTGAGCTATTGGACTGCCTCGTTCTGTAGCACAGGACACCTGCAGACTCTGACAGAAAATAAAAACTACCTTTGATTTGTCTTCCATCAATTAATACAGAGAGCCTTATACCCCACTTGTGAAAGAAACATGTGACACCTGCTTCTATTAAAAACATATGTTCTTAAAAAGAAAAGGAACAGTGCGGTGCAGTTCTGTGGGGTGGGAGAGCTGGAGAAAACCTCATCCCAGGCCATGTCCGGAGCAGGGGTGCTCAGCGCAGCGCGCCTCACAGCCCGCGCTGCCAGATGGGCTCTGCAGGATCTTCATGGCTGCTTCTGTGCAAACCAGCAGCACAGGGCGCTGTGTCCCACGTGCTACAGCCCTGAAGGTGACCCAAACGTGAAGGTGACCCGTCCCCATCGAAGGGCAGCGCTTTCAGCCGCGGGTTCATAACCGCAGCCCGGCCCTGCTCCCCCGCCGCGCTCACGGCCAGGCCGCTGAGGCAGGTGCCGCCGCCGCTCCTGCCCCGTTAACTACGGGACATCTGGTGGCCGATCCCGAATAGCACCGGGGACGCGGACCCCGGGCTCGGTGCGGGACGGGGCTCCCGGGCTGGGCAGGAGCAATGCAGGGGGAAACCAAGCCCCAGCATCTGCCAGGCTGGACTCCTCTGGCATTGCTCTCCTCTTCCTCACATGTACTTGGAGCTTTGATACAGGATCAGAACTGCAAATAGGCGGCTTGGCTGGCCAGGCACCGATACAGCCTCTAAAATTACTGGGAACAGAGGTGCATGGCATGTTTTGGGAACCTTGTTAGTTGGAAAATAACATCAGGAAAATTTGAAAGAATGCTAAATATATATGTGATGTAAAAAACAAGGTCATTAAGGGATTTGGACTTTAACATGAGCATTTTCTTTAGGACTACTTGTTTGGAGTGCAGTTATTTTACTGGGCTCTTTATGCAAAGCATATGCCATGACTAATGTATGTGGGGAGCCACAGATGCTTTGATAGCATCCTATCTGGCTTATTAATGACCCCAACCACTTGCTTTTATACTATACTTCATATATTTATTTTTAAGGAATATAATATTATAATAGGACAAGAGCCATGATAGCTTTCCTACTCACACTGCCTTACAGGAATCTCAGATAGTGCTGTGTTTACCTCATGTATTCTGCAGGGGGGATCTCCACTGCTCTACCCTACACTTCTTGTGTACCCCAAATTCCTAGTCACTCTGAGGGTTCGGTGTGCCAGGTACACAGCCCCAGCCTGTCTTTATAAAATAACAGCAAACTAATCAGCAGCATTCAGCTTTCCTCCAAATTTAGTTTTGCAAAAGAACTCCTGCTTGTTGAAATGGATTTCAAGAATCTACAGAATTGTACATCTCCCCTTGATTTTTGTATAATTAGAGAGATGAGTCCTGCAACATGTCCATTAGCAGGTTAATGGGGTAGTAATGAGTAAAATGGTAAAGGTGAGAATAGTTCTGTTTCAGCGTGGAATTAGGCTGAGTGTTAAAATTTGATCTCTGCATGCCAGGATACCTAACTGCACCGTGTTAATTATTGCTAAAAGAGCTGGCCTTTGTCTCCTGACTAACAAACAGACAATTCCTTCAGCAGAGCAGCATTTCTCTGTGAGGTGTCGGGGTGTGTTGGCTGCCTGCAGCCCCTGGAAGCTGCCCAAGGCTGGGCTCAGAAGAGGCAGACCCAGCTGGGCTGGGGGCTCCTGGAGCTGATGCCCCTGAAAGAGATGCTGATTTGGGAAAAGACTCTTCCCATGTCTTTTAAATTTAAGCATTTGGACTACTCTTTCCCTCAGGGAAACTGTAGGACGTTTACTGCCATGCTTGGTAAAAGAGTATAGCTACATGATTGTATTTTGTAAGTGATTTTCATTGAATCATATAAATAATCCTTTAGGCCTGTTAAGAGTCACACCTCTGTGTGGTATCATGTGACATCCTCATGGGAGGACAACTGAAGAAATTGCCCGATGGCATTTCTGACAAGGACACTTGCCTTCCAGGGAGGAAGAGGAAGGGCTTAAAAAAAAAGACATGAGGTGGCTTCCTAGTCTCATGTCCACAGAAAAGGCACTAATGCTGCATGGAGGCTGTCATATGCAGGATTTGCTTGGGCACCTTCTGCTGTTAGCTCCTTGGCTGTCACTGCTCCCTGCTCTACAGAGCACTGACTGCTGCATAGGTACCTGTGCCTCCTGCTTTAGCAGCACCCTTGAGGCCCCTTGCTCCTGCTTGCAAGTTAAAGGGCTTCACAGTGCTCCTTGCCTGTACTACATGTGGAAAAGTGCGTCCCTTTTTCCCATATCAGTGATGGCAAACTCTTTGCACTCAGAAAGGTTTGGTCTGGCACAAGAAAATAAGATTTTAAAAAACCCCGCTAAATTAGCATTCACCACCAAAAGATTGGCCATACCTCAGATGTTGTTACTGCATATGTATACTGGGTATCACTGTTATACTGTCTGTGTAAATACTTATATTTGCAGCCTTCTTCCCACCTCTGCTGGAAAAAAACCCTGAGCCTCCCATGAGGTGATGGAGAATTGTCAAAACCAACCACTAGTTTCAAAACTGTACAAAAGTTATGTGTTTGTGATGGATCCCTGTGACCTTCCAAACACTGCCCAGGTGGTGCTCACAACCAGCATGCTCTGTACTGAGACCACAGCACAGCAGCCCTCCACAGCTACCAAGGCACATACATACACCCCAAAACATCTTATGGGGACTCCAGCAGTTTCATTAAACTTCAGTTAATTCTGTAATAAAGAAGGTGTTTTGTTTTGGGTTTTTTTTGTTGTTGTTGTTTGGTGTTTTTTTTTTTCACTAATAGATATTGAAAACAAATTCTGAAACCTCTAATGCTTTCACAGAGTGCAATTGTCTGTTTTCAGCCAGCTGTAGCTACAATCCTGGTAACAATGTCAGAGCCACAGGCAGAGAGTATTGACCAATGATTGAAGTCAATATACATGACATCAATGAAGGTATTGCATAGATTTTTCTCAGGGAAGCAAAAAATCACAATTTGAAGGGTTCTGGTTAATCCTGTGCTTGCCCAGATTTAGGGAACTCAGGGGCATTGTTCAAAGTGCCATGATTTCTAATAAACATATCGTAGAGTGTCTCAAAAACTTTCATAAGAACATGCATGTTTCTAGGAGAAGTGTTTTGTTCCTCCTGTAGTCTTTTATCTGTCTAAATCTGCTCAATATATTAACTAAATATAAACCCCAAAGCAGTGTTCATTGATTGATAATAGCTGCTGCTCAAGATTCCTCTTAACTTTATTGTTCTGTTTGCTCTGTAGCACAAAACACAACCAAATGGATTTTGCAACTAATCTTCTTAATATTATCCTTCATAAATTTGTGTTTAATTAATTTAACTATTTATTATGTAGCTGTTTCAAACCATTCAGATTTGAAATCAGTATTTGTGTACACCTTTCTCTCCCATAAAATCCAGCTGGAGCCCCTGTCCTTTGAGAGCTACTAAGTCTAAGACTGCATTTCTCCATTCTGAAACTCCTTATTCACTGTCTTCATATATTGTCCACACTTCAGGGATAAAACTAATCTCATCTCAACAACTCATTCATATCAGCCCAGCACATCCATGCAACCAGTTGCCAGCCCTTGTTCCCACACCTTTGTGAAGAAAATGCCCAGAAAATTCAGTCATGGTCTTCTTTGATCTAACAAAATGTCATCTGAGCTAGACTGGGGTCCCACTCCTGTCAATGAGGAGACAGATGCCTCCAGCAAATTCCTCCTAAGCTGTGGGTCTGTTGGGAGGAGGACACTGATAGTAGTGCATAACAGGTTCAATGCTGCATGTTCCAGGCAGACGGCTGGTTAACCAGAAAGCTGGGTGTTGCATGAAGGAGTGTGCATTACAAGTGTCACTCCTGTGACGTGCGAGTGAGGTAGCATATTATCCTGACTGTATGGAGATGGCTGGTGTGGCCAGGGCTTCCTAAGGGCCTGTGATCATAAGGGAGAAAGTCCCACCAGGAGAGGAGGGAGGAATCTGGAGGGATCTCTCTGTCTCCACTGACTATTTGAGGGAACCACGGTTGCTAGTTTAGACAGGGTACTTGGTTGCAAGTGAGATGAATTCTCCCTGATGTCATGAGCATATGAAGTTTAAAAGGGTAAGAGTTTGCAGAGAGCCAGCTCTTCTGCAGTAATTGCCTACGTCCATGCTCTTACCTTCAGTAATCGCAAAGTACCTTACTCCTCAGAGAAAGGTAACCTTGTGTTTACCACAGTACTGCAATTACTGCCAATGCACTGTGAAATTATCCCCTGGGTGTCTCATGGTGTCTTTTTCAGGTGCCCATACCTTTAATCTCAGCATCTCCTGGCTCCCAGTCTTGCTAATACACTGCCCCTTTTGCCTGTCACAGTTCACTGGGGCTGTGTACAGGTGTTAGATCCACCTGCATGAACAGTCTGAGGCTTCGGTCTTATCAAGTCTATACTGATCCCTGTCTGTGCAATCCTCCACTCTAAATTCCTGCTGGCAGTCACCTGGTTTCTTAACCTCCAGTTACAGGTCTGAGCTAAAGCCTGCTGAGGCTGTGGGAGCCCTTCCATTGATTTCCATGAGCTCTGGATCACTATTCCCTCTCAGCCACATACACAGACAAATATCTCAACAGCTTCACCCAAGCAGTTCAGATAATCAGAGTACTATAGTATTTATATATGCCTTAAAAAAGGAAGACATTTAGAGAGATTATTTATTCTATCTCATGATTAAAACAAACCACTGCCTTCTATGCCATTTGAAAGGGCTCAGAAGACATCTGTTTACCAGCTTCCTACTGGTAATGTCACTTCCACAGCAATAACTAAATCACCTTCACATTCCTCTTGGTGAAGCCATTAAGCCTAGAAACATGCTGGTTTTGGCAATACAGAAATCAAAGTGGTAGCAGAGCGGAGAAGATCTGTGTTAAAGAACAAAAATCCACAGGCTGCTTCAAATATCAACAAGGAACCCTGAAATTTTCTATCAATTTCTTTTCATGGCCTTGTGACATTTTCAACTAAAAACTATATTGCTTAACATCAAGGCACTTTGAGAGAGCTTCAGTTGGAAAAGGTAATTTTTGAGTGAGACTCAGCAGAAAAAGGTAATTTTTCAGAGAGGTTCACTGGAAAAAGGTAATTTCAGAACCAATTGCTGCATTCTTTTACTGTTATTTTGTCTCTTTTCTAAGTAGCCCTAATGTCATTCATGGGCACACCATGTCAATACATCAGTACCAGCTAAGTCGTTTGTGCAAAGTAAGTTTACAGAAACTGTAGCTTTAGGCTATGTTATTCCAGGACTGTGAAGATCAAACAATGCAATTTCACTTGGAAGTTTCATCAATTTTGCATCAATGTTGATGCCAGAGCAGGAGACCTGCTCACAGAATCATAATTTCATCCTACTAAAACTTTTGTTTTTGATAGAGAATCTAATTTCATATGATGATAGGTTATACAGTAATACCATGTATCCATCATATCAGTCTATCAGAGCCATATTGCTTTGCTGTAAATTGAGGCAAAGGTAAAGAGGGATTTTTTAATAGTTGATCTAAAGCACAACAATTTATACTGTTTTGGGATATGAATGGCAAAAATCCCCAGTTTTCAAATGCGGGTGTTATTATATATTATTTGTACAAGTGGAAAAACAAAAACAACAAAAAGCCCAGAGCTTTCATCTGCTTATTTTCTGAAAGCTTTGGAAACGGAGTAAAGCATTTCAGCTTTAATGGCTGGAAAAAGGAATCTTAGAAAATTATTAGGCCCCTCATACACATATTCTTTGCTTGTAGCTTTAGAGAGAAATGAAATAACTCTTGCAATGTCAGATGCAAAAGCTGAGGTGTGCAAGAAGAAACATAATAAAGCTTCACATACTTAAGTAAAATGGCAAGAATAATGGTCTAAGTCTTAATTCCATCCTTTCAGTTATACCTGCCTTTACGCTGAACATCAGGTTTTCATTAATTTCTTTTTTGCTATCTAAATAAAAAGTCTATTCAGAAAAGTGTGTTCACTGCTCAGCATGTGCACTGGCCACTACCCTGGGATCCTGCACACAACATCCACCTTTGGCACCTCTGCAGGAACATGCTAACCCAAAGGCCAGGAACTCTCTTCATTTTTAAAGTGCTCAACTTTCCAAAGTTCTACATTGGCTTCCTTCAGAAACAGGCACAGGTTCATCCCTCAGTGCAGCAGCCACGTGCGAGGAAGTAAACCACTCACTCATCAGTGAGGAGATTCTCAGAACTGGGACGAGAGGGATAAATCCACTCCAAAGTCTAACACACCATTTAGAAATTATTGGCTATACATCTCCTGCTATTTAGGTTCACACACAGCTGTCACAGCAGTTTCCTGGAAGCACACAAACATGGGGTTTCTTACACCAGGAGCTGTCAGGAAATAGTATTGTAGTAGTTCAAACCCATTTTTGGAAGTTCAGCCTAGCTAAAGGCCATAGTCATGAAAAAGTTATCTAGCATTTATAGATTTCTTTTTTCTTTTATTTATTTTTTTTAAACTGCTCAGAAACATAGGGATGAACTTTTCAAAGTAAAGTACACGCTTTTCCAACCCATTACACTTCTTTTTTCCCCTGAGTACCAGTAGCTACCTCTCCACCATGCTCTCAGGAATACATAGGGCAAAAAGGGGGCAGGAGTCATCTCAAAATCTATTCTCTCCTTCAAACACATGAACAGTTGTACAATTATTAAGAAAAAACCTTCTTAAAAGACAAGTCCATGGAGTAGCTGGCACAGGCCTGCTGCTGGGCACTTGCAGTACCTGAGTACCTCTGCTGCTCTGTACAGAGAAAGACCTGCCCTGCGCCATCCCATCACCAAACACACACCCCCAAATTGAAACCTCCTGCCTGAAAGAAAGAGAAGAGCCTGAAACTCCGTCCAGTGCTTAGGCAGAGCCATAACTCTTTGGTAGGCACACATATAGGCAGAAAGGGTGCAGTTTGTACCTTACCTCTTCCGAGTGGCATTTTCTGTTGTGGGGCTTGCTCCTTTCTGCACAAGCAGCTGCAATGCTGGGGTCCTTAGCACATGGTGTAGTCCTTTTTCCCTCCTACTCTCATCACATCAGGGCTTTGAGGGCATGATTAGGATTGCTCACTTCTTCCAGGATTGTTTATATGTCAAAATAGGCTGTGCTCTTCGTTCCCCAGCTGTTGGTTGATTCTGATTACATACCTTTTTGACCTATTTTTAATTTGAAAGATGAACATGATCTTCAGATCAGAAGAAAAAAATTAAACTAATCATGCAGAGGTAGAATTGAAAAATGCCCACTGTGTTTCAAGAAGGATGTTAATTTCACTTTAAAAAACTTTCATTTTAAGATGTGGGCTGTAGGAAAGATAATTGGCATTAAAGAGTAGGAACATCCTGTGAACTGTTGCTGTTAACACAGGGCAGGTGGTCAGCCTGCCCAGGGTCCATTCTCAATAAATCCCATCAATAACAGGTTTATTAACAGAGCCTAATGCAGAGCAGGGAGAGGTGCCACCAGATGTGGAGCATCTCCATCACTCCTGCTGCTCTCCCTGTCCACTCCCCTTGGAAAGGACAGCTTTTTCAGAGAAACCTTTTGTTGCAAAGCAAATTCCAGCGAGTCAAAGGGAGGCAAGGGTCTCTCTTAAGGTCTGTCAGAGCTAAGGAGGATGGAACCCTGTGTGCTGTGGGAGCAGTGCTTGCTCACTCTTTGGGTGGAAGAGCTGCACAGCCTCCTGCTGCCAGGGTTGTGCTGTTCATTTGGGCAGTTGCTGCTCTACCCATAGTCTGTACTGCACACCAGTTGCTCGCTGGAGAGAACAAACACTGGGAGGACAATCGATTAGTGAGGGAGGGCAAAAGTCTGCAGCACAGACTTAAGGCATTTTATTTTTGCTTTCTGCTTTCTTTTTATCTCCTCTTTCTCATGTGCCTGGCTGGGCTCCCTTTATTCTGCAGCCATGGTGCTGAATGCTGATGACAACATGGCATTCATTTTAGGGGCAGCGCAGGCAGGCTGTGAACACGTGACCTTTAGGAGGGAAAACAGGTGGATACTATGGTTTTATGGCTGAAAGATAATGATGTTTTACCTCTTGATACTTATTTGGGTAAGGGATGCTGATATATGTCTAGTCCTAATGGGTATTTCTGAGCTACACAAAGCAGAATGTGTCCAAGGGAGCACTAATACATGTAATTGACAGTTCCCTTGTGTCCTAATGTTGCCCTGTTTTTATGAGGTTTTCTTCAAATCTTGATGCTAGTTCTAGGCTGTTAGTGATTTGATACTACTCAATCTCTGATGTGATGTTATAAATATAATTCAAAGATGGGCTGATCCTGAGACCAAAATTTTAGGAACTAGTGAAAAGCACGTATTAAAAGTAGGTGCTGAAAGTTTCTCCAAACAGATCAGCACTAGAGATCTTTGGTTCATGGGTCACAGTAGGAGTCCCAGACTTGGTGACTCCTCAGAATGTGTCTTGTTGAATCACACAACAGGTTTCACACCATCTCAGCATGAAGGCAGCCTCCAGGGATGTCACCTATGAACATATTCCTAATCAACACAAACAAGTGTGCAAAAATGCAGAACAAGACTTTCAAGACTGGCCATACTGGACCTGCCAAGGCCAGTGTTTAGTCTTTGACAGCCACTAACAGAGAGCTAACAGAGAGCACTTAGAGATGGCCACCATGTCAGCATCAACATGTCCAAAAAAGCTGATTTTCCAGGAGCTGTAAGCAGGCAGACATGGACACATCCAAACATGCTGCTTACTTGCAAATTCTTAAATATAAGAAGGATGCAGTCTAGGTCAAATCTAGAGGAAAATAACCATTTAATGGAATTTGCAATTATATATAATAATATTATGTGTAAGTACCTTTACAATAGACATGTACTTGTATGCATATACATATGTGTATACATACGTACTCACACATTTATGTGTATGTGTAAATCCCATCAATAACAGAGTCTAATGCAAAGCAGGGAAAGATGCCTGTAATATGTATATATATAATATATGGTGGCTATATTATAAATATATATAATAGCCACCATATATTATATATATATACTATTATATATATAATATTATATATATAATATTATATACATAATATATAATATATTATTATATAATAATTATATATATAATATTATATATATATGTATATATATATAATAGCCACCATATATTATATATATACATATATATATATAATATATATACATATATACATACATATATACATATATATATATATATATATGTATTATGGGGAGTGTGTGTGGGAGAGAGAGACAGGGAGAGAGGTATTACACTGGAAATGCAAACAGACCTCCAGCCCAGGGGGTAAGAGATGCTCCCATTACTTATCTGGGATATGCTGATGGCCTCAGCCCAAGTCCTGACAGACATGTCTGCCACGTCACTTTAGTGGCAAGGTTGTCACAAATTGAGGAAGCATTTGCTTGCAGACAGCAAATAAAGCTGAAGACTGCACGGTTATGGGCACATTCTTACTCTGGCTATTAATTTAGGGTCTCTGCTATGTCCCAGGTCCATTGGTGACGAGGGCTATCAAACTAGCATCTGTCAAACCAAACACTAATTGCACTGAGACAAATGGAAAAATACAATTTGCAGGTTTTGTCATGTGGCAAAGTACAGTCCGATGACCTGGCTGAGAATACTCGCCTTTGGTTTCTGCTTCGCATGGAAAGCACATTCTATTAGCATTTATGTTTATAATTATCCCGCAATTTTATTTAGGTTCAGTTGAACAGGGGCAAAACATGGCACTTTTCTCACAGATCCAAGCAGCTGATGGGCAAAGGTTAATTTGTCAGTACACGGACACATTAGCTTGTCACATCTGTTATTAATTGCAAACAGATATATTAGTCTAATTAAACATTGCAAAGGACTGACCTAAATTGTTCAATGGTCTGTAACTACATATATTCTGCTATTAACACACTTCATGTTTCATGTTTAGCTTTTGCATACTGATGAGAAGTAGCATTCTTAATTGTAAAGCTAGTTATGTGTCTTGCAATCACCACTTACTGCTGGTACAGTTAATGTGCTCCAAATGTAAAAATAAAACACATGTGACACAGCCATGTGAATTTTCTGTCAAATAGCAGCCATTCCTCCTCTGCTGTCTCCATTGCTCGCCTTCCTAAATGATTATTTTCCTTGGCAGCTGTCTAAGTGGCTTGTCGCAGCCTAATTTCAAAACTCATTATTAGGACAAACAGTTGCAGCGCATCAATAGCCCATCAGGATTAATTAAACTGGGAATCAGCAGCTGACTGTTAATCAGATCATTTGCAGTTGATCAGTATAGGGACTATCATCAAAATATTACTGTAGTCATTTTTTATTATGTGTCCACAGCTTGTAACAAACCTACTAATGACTTGATACAAAATATTTGCCTTGCAAACAGCAGCTTCTTAGCAAGTGTTGGGCAGTGCAATTACTGCTTCAAACAAGATAAGCTCCAAACTGCACATTCATGACCTGATTCACTTTGTCCTATTGGCTTTAGATGCTCCATCACATGGAAATAAACATGGAGCAGGCATGTTTGGTTTTAAAGCACAGACACCCAGTGTGTTACACGCTACTTTTGGCCTCACTTTGCTAAAGCACAAAGGGTTTCCTTAAAATACACAGAAGGAAATTTTTTTATTACAACACTCCTATTTCTATCATAATTCTCTAGGAAAAAAATGTAAAAGTAAAATGCTGAAGAACTGTATCTACACATATAATTTATGACCAATATAATATGTTAGAATGACATGCAAGACCTAGGAAATCTGAAGATCGCTGGCGAAAAAAACTACAAGGAGAAATACGGTTCAATTAATTTCTATAATGCAGAATATTTCTTCATAAAGAAAATGAGCAAATATGTTTCTTAAGGATACATTTTGCCTAAGTATGTCCCAGACAAGTACCTCATTTTTAATAATGTAGCAATAATTTTTTAAAAGTTCATTTTAATATAAAAAGTCTACAGTCTGACATTATTTGAAAACTACCTTTAGTTTGTAGAGTGGCTTTTCACACGGAGAGCTGCTGCTTCTGGGAATGGTTCCTTGTTTACTCTTTGGAACAAACCCAAACACAAGTTGTAAGTTAGCACATGGCAGACACACAGGGAAGTGTATTCCTGATGGAAATGTCAAAGAAGAAGGCTTCTGTATTTGTTTCTTCTGCTGTGTGGACAAACATGTAGGGCACCTCAGAAGCTAATAAAAGATCATCTAAAGGAGTAGAGAAAGACATAACATAATTCAAAGCAAGTCCATTTCGCAGAGGGTATAAAACATAAAGATGGAAACTTTCAGCTTCATCGTCATGTAAACAGAGTCAGAGTGGAAGTGATACATTTGCTCCTCTTTGCGCTCATGGGAGGCAAGAAACAACCATATATTTATCTACTACACGTATGGTTATTAATAACAAACAGTAACAAAATGATAGATTGTGGGAGTCCATAGAAAAAGAAATTCAGTGAAGGTGGATTTTCTGAGGAAATTCAGTACCCCAGACATGGCAGGAGGAGGCATTGCTTTTGATACATCTATGGGAAAACAAACAAGGAGGTAACAAGGCTGCCTGTCTATGTGCACTATACTCACAAATGTTTTTCAAACAAGCGGCATATCAGTCAGCAAGCTTTCTTGATACCTCTGCATCCCTCATGGAATTGATGAGATATGCAGATTCCTCTGCATATTATTGTCAGTGATCAGTGGCTACTTTGAGGTGATGCTCCTGTGCCCTATAAATCCTCAAGGGCTCCAAAAAGTGACTTGGCCATCCTCATACCAGAGTCAGCTGCCAAAGAAGAAGATGTAATGGCACAAAAACATTTTACACTGAACACAGAATCAGATGGGACCCTCAGGCCTCCTCCCTGCCCAGCGGGTGGCTCACCGTGGCCCCAAGGCTCCAGTGGTCCTTCCTGGCCCATGCCCCATGCAGAGCTGCCACTGGCATCCCCTCAATGGCTTCCATTCCTCATAATAGCCAAGATTAGAGAACAGTTAAAAAGATGGTCAAGCTCTCCCCAGGGCCCTGAGGAGGAGCGCAGAGGCACTTGCCCAGAAAACAGTGCAATTTGAACATTGTTGTAACAATTCCAGCCTTTTCAGTTTACCAGTTTACTGCACAAACTGCATTTCTGCACTTTAATCAGCATTTCTCCCATTGCAGAACAAAGCCAGGGGAGAAGTCTACCCAGGACCCAGATGACTACTCGGGGCAGCAACTCTAATTTTAATATGTGGCTGGTGGCTTCATTATCTGAGATTACAAAGACGGTCAAGTAAAATGACACACTTTATGATGTTTAGCCAACAGAAAACACCCCTTGGTGAGAGGAGTGTAAGGAATATGTCATTCCTCAGTATGTTAAGGCAGAAATAAGAAGCTGGTATTAGAAGAGGAAAAATCCCAGCCCTGCTGCTTCTTGCCACCCTATCAGCCTCGCTGCCCTAGGCAGGAGCTGTGTTTGCTCACACTGGAGGGCTGCCCCCAGACAAAGTGCACGCAAGCGGCATATAACACACACACGCCCCAGGCACTGCAGTTTAGGTGACAATGAGGTGAGCTCTTTACATTATGGATTTAAGTAAGGCTCAGCTTCTGACTTCTGCTGTACCAGGATTAGAGGTGTTTACTATTAGGAGACATATTGGGAAATGTGTGTCTTCCTTTAATGCATATGACATTCCTCTACTCCTTGATGGTAATTGCTGGAGGAGCTGTGGAGGCCATGGTGACTAATGCTATGCCCATATGTTCTGGATGCAGCCTGTAGCACACTAATTTTTTTGTGGGCAATCTTTGATCAGCTTCTGACACTGATGAGATGGAAATTAAATTTTACATGATGTAATGGCACTGTCTGGAGACCAAATAGTTGAATTACAAAAAGAGATTCAGAGCAAGAAAATGTACAGAACCTGCTTCTGTGCAGCTTGCTAGAGCTCTCTGCCTGGTAAAATGCTTGTAAGGTGGAAAGGACCAACCCCTGCCCCTAATCCAGTCAAGTATTCCAAATGTACTCCAGACACTGACATACAAGAGAAATACACAATGAAAAAGGGATTTGGCCATATGGTTTACCTGCAATGATTGACCATGTAAGTAATGTCCATCTGGAGATGGAAAGCTTTCAAACCGGTGTATGATGGCTTGTGTTGTTTTAGAAACAGTCGTATATTTTGGATTACTTCTAGATCTGTGGTTATGCTTCAGGAATCCATGCTTCAGGAACCTATTTGTCTCATAATGCTGCTATGAAACACAAACACCATGCACAGTGATCCTTTTCCCTTGAAAACTGTGTGGCACTGCCTCTCTTTGAGCTAGAGGAAGGTGCTCATAGTCAACAGACAGCTGAGCAGAGGCTGCTCTGAGAAGCTGTGTGTGCACACCAGGCAGCAGCCCTGCTGCTCTGCCACTTGCTGTTATTTCTGCAGCTGCCACGGCTGAAGCTGCCACCCAGCCCTTCTCTGCATGTTGGCTGGAGACACTGCTGGAGAAGAGCAACTCTGCCACCATGAAGGGCAGGAGGATATAAAATGAAAGTGCCTTTGTGCGTCTATATAAATTCTTAGACTACAATATTTTTTTGCAGTATTTTTGGTGGATCTTAGTTATTTGTTCCTTTTATACCCTCCAGGCTGAAAGCAGACAGGATTTGGGAGACTAGGTAGCCCATTTGAGGGAAGTGTTCAGTGATACCAAAGAGAGACCAAAATCCACTGCCGGGGAGTAATTCCTTTTTCCACTCCTGGACTCTACACTTCTGCTACAGAGCTTTCCCCTGGCCTGTTTTCCTGGAGCTAGTGCAAGCAAGATACTGCCACTGTACTGATGTTGCTGCTACTGAGAACAGGTGACTACCAGAGAGCTAGCAGAAAACTACTCACTAATTGGCTATATGGCAGCCCTCCTCCTCACTCAGATACAACCTGACAGAGAAAATGCTACTGAGTCCTAAAAATGTGAGGAAAAGTAGACCATCTTACCTAAATTTCTCACCAGGCTGGATTTGGTATACTTACATGATCTCTCAGAGATGTCTTTCTGTTCCTTTGGTGGCTATATTTGACATATGGTTTGCCTTTAGTGAATGGCTTCATCTTGCAGAACCGCCAGGGATAGTCAGGCCCCAGACTAGGCCAAAGATCCAGGATCTTCATCCTCCAAAACACAAAACAGATCCTGCCATACACTGCAGTCATGTCTCACATGATGGAGAGTAACGTTATCCAGGTCATCTAGCTGGTGGTGGGTCTGAAAAGTGCTGGCTCCCCAGACACCAAATCTTTTGCTGTCACCTTTAGGAATAAGACTTACTTGTTTAAAAAAGGCACACCAGTATTAACAACAATGCTTGACTAAAATCTGAAAAAGAACTAGCCAGGCAAATCTGAGAGAGAGAATGAGTGAGGCTGTCACCTACCTCACAGCCTGGCAGGGACTAACCCACTGTCAACAGTTTCCTGGGGTGAGGGAGATCTGGCCCTGGTCTTCCCCATGCTGGAAGTAGGTCAGCTGGCAAATGCTCCTCCATGCTGCTCCTCTGTCTCCCACACCCTTTCTCAGAGGACATCTGTGTTTCTTCTGTGCAGAAGATTTTGGGAATCCCACTGAAGCATAGGGAAACCATTCCCCTCACATCTAATCTCGCTTCACCCATCTTATCTCCAATGAGCAGCTAATAAAGATACCTTAATCACAGTCACTTGTAAAAAACATGTAGATTCTAACCTAAGCTCTATAATTGCAAGCATTTTTGAAAAGCAACTTTTTTAGAACTTCGCTAAAGAGACTCAGCTTTTTAGGAGAAAACGCTTACAAACCCATAGTTACAACCTAATAGGCTTTTCAGGTGAGGTATACACTCCTCTCTGCAGGTAGGCACCACCTTGAAGTTCCTAGATTTCCTGGGCTTGCATGGCTTCCAGGCTGCTTGGGAGTCTTCACTACACACTTGATCTCACCCAGTCTTGTGCAGTTATGGAGCTCGGGCCAGGCCCTGCTACGTGGAGAACAGATCTCACTGGGACCACTCTCCAGAAGCCGAATGTGGAACCAGACAGGCCAGACCCTCAGCTGACACACATAAACATGCTGCAGCAAAGCCACAAGAGCAATGCTAGGTGACCTGGCTGAAGTATTTCACACAATGCCTAACATCAAACAAAAGTCTTAGGTGACTCTAATACAGAAAAAAAATAATCTACTCAAAGTAATCAAACTGCAAATCTCTTACTTTTAGGCTATTTCCAGTCTGGTTCTTAGTGTAGTCTCACAGTTTTCCCATTCCCAGCTTAAATGGTAACAAGGTGTGGGTAGGAATTAGTGGATCTTCTAACCAGAAAAGGACCATGAGCTGCAAAGAGAAGACCCAGCCCATTGCCAAGGGAGAAAAGTATGGGTAGAGGACAGCACAAATGCAAATGGCCTTGCAGCTGAAAGGGACCAAAAGCAAATCAAACACCAAACATTCAGAGATCAATCGTGAGAGAAGCTGGACAGCTGGTAAATCTGCTCACCCCTGTGAGGCTATTGCTTCTGAATCAGTTGGGGGACTTGGCTCTAAATTATCAGGCAAGGTTTAACACCAGTGCTGTCTGCAGGGGGATGCCCTGTAGTGAGCTGCACTGGGGCCTTGTGGGGAAAAGCTCAGTGTCCAGCCAGCTGGCTGAGTGGGTGCTCAGCCTGGTGCTGCTGGCAGTGCTTGGCCATGCTCTTGCCATCACTTGGTAAGGGCTCAGCCAAAGGGAAAGACAACAAGGCAATGCCAAGCCAGATAAATGTTCTGCCTCGCCTGTGTGTGGGTAATTGAAGTTAAAGTGTAAAACCTGGTCTATTACTGACCTTTTAAAATGTCTCCATCCTTTCCTTCCATCACAGCAGACTGGTGCCCCCTCGCTGCAGAAGCCACATTTTTGTGACAGCTTTACAGTGTAGTTATAATCAGGCAAATGACTGGAAATTAAAAACAAAACAAAACAAAACAAAACAAAAACATACCTGCTTACCTGTATGTGTCCAAATTCTAGGTACCTTAAATTATTGTAATTGTGAGTGTTTAAGGAGAAGTGATGGGGGACTTAATGGTAAGGAGTACTGTGAGCCAACATAGCAGAGCTGCGTTTTGCAACACTGATACAGGGCTGAGATGTTTCTGATTCTGAACAGCTGTCAATGAATAATGTGCACAGCTGAAATAGCAGAGAGCATGATTTACAGTTAGCAGGGTGAGCAGGTGCTCTTGGCACCCAGAAAAAGCAAAGGTGAGACCTGCATGCTGGACCGATGTGCTAGGGAGGGCAGAGATGGGCACCAATAGTGGGAGAGGCTGAAGTTGTTTCTACAGAGGGGCTTCCCTAATTATACCTACACTTTATGCCTGAATAGCCCTGCCTAATGCAACTACAGATGTTGGTCATCGTATTATCCTAACAGAGTTTTGGAGACTAGGTTGCGTTTTTAAAGAGGGAGAGGAATCTTTCTGTCATCACACATAAGGGAGTTACATT